>NC_056728.1:116472546-116537546 GCF_019279795.1 Protopterus annectens | reverse complement strand
TAACATGACACTACAATAAATTAATAAGTATGACTATGTGGTAATGCACACATTACACATGATAGCTTAATTATGTACGTGTTTGGCGTATTTCTTTTACAAATAGACCGGTTTAGTAACTGGCGTTGCCATAGTAGGCAGATCACAGGAATGATTGCATGTGTGGGAAAGTCCTCACATTTGATTATTTTCAGCACAGCACTGACTTTGGACATTGTACACACTTCTGCGTTTTAGCAGTTTCGTCCAGTCCCTCTTCTACACAACCTATTATTCTATCTACTGTCGAGGTTTGTAAGGGCACATTTATGTTATTTATGTCTGCAAATGGAATGAATGTGTTGCAGAGAATGTACTTCTGCATGTGTGTATGCATATATACTTATAATGAACTCGCTGACCTCCATGTAGCGGTCCAATTAGAGCCAGCCCATCCAACCCTGGCACGCCTGGCTCCATAATTTCATACCCATAGTTCCTCTACCCACCCGTGTTCAAAATACACACATACCATCCATTGTCCACTTGTTATCGCAGCCACGACACACCTCCACACATTGCCCTCTCCCGAGCATTAGGGGCCCTACATGTATGTTGTCCTAACCCATGTATTCTCAGGCACTCTCACCATTTAGTCCTTGAACATACCTGCCCTTGCTTGTGTAATGGTCAGATGGCCAATCATCCTATCACCTCTGCGTGTAAAGTAGACTTAGCAAATCAACAATGTTACTTCCACTGGTAATATTCTGCCTGTGGTGTGAGTAGCAGTGCTTTCCTCAGTCCTGCCCAGCTGGATATGACATACGCTGACAGCACTATATAATACTGGGGTTGCTGTTGATTCCCTTCTCATTCCTTTTGTATGCTTTATTGTTACATCATTCTTTCTTCATATATATATATATATATATATATATATATATATATATATATATATATATATATATTATATATCTGTATATACTTATATACATTTCCTATGCTGGGCACTACTCAGCCGCGCATGTGCACTCAGACTTGCTTACTGGTACTTATATGTGTTTACTGCTGCTTATTTGTGCTTACACCTGCTTACTAGTACCTTATTCATTATGACAGTGCCACTTTGCTTGAATGATATTTAAGTTAAATATCTCATGCGATACTCTTATGTCAGTTTTATGGCAAAATGACATTCATTCTACATGGAAAATAATATGTGCTATTGTTGGGCTCGAACCGTGAATGCCTGTTTGTTAGGCGGATGCTCTAAACACTACATTATTGACACTTATGTTGATTCTGCATGTTTTTCTCTATTTGAATGAATATGATGTGTAAGCTACGCTTGGCGGAGGGCAGCGACGCACAGACACGCTGCACTTTGCTTACATCTTCAATATTGCAGCAATTTGAATGTATAATAGGGACACAGGGACAGGGAATCTAATTGTGAAAGTTCTAGGGACAGGGCTCAACATTCCACTACATGCTTATGTGTTTACTACTTCAATTTTATTTCACTGTTCGTGGACACTCTTGTATGCTTAGCATACATTTCGGTATCCACGGACACTGAGTTACTGACTTAATATTTGGGCCGGACTCTACTAGTAGGCATAGTAGGTTTTGCAAGTGTCGGGGCATGTTTATGCCTCCGTAGAGCACTTGTACACTCCCCCTGCACTTGCACACATTTCCTGTGCACATTGAGGTCGCGGCGGCATGCCCTCATACATATTCATATGGCGCTGCTGCACCATCTGTAGTGAGGACGCTTGGCACAAGGCTAAAACCATCCTTGCGCTGAGTTTCTTGAATCCCGGGGTATATTTTGTTAATTCTCTGGCTATAATATTATATATCATATTTATAGAACAAACTACAGGAGTTTTAACAAATTAATGGCAAGATGTATTTAAGGGATCTTTATGGGGATGACAATGAGCTGTAGAATTAGGAGTGGAATGAATGTGAAAAGAACATCTGGGAAAGTTTTGTATTGGACAAATACTAATTTTTTAGATCTGTTAGTTAAAGTTTTCTTTTCATACTGTGGTGGTGGTGCTGCGGTAGTGTTGTCGCCTCACAGTAAGACATCCTGTTCGATTCTCAGCTAAAGCGTCTTCTGTGTGGAGACATGCGTGAATGGGCATACCTTCGTTGAAAGTTGTGCATCAGGGCTGGCAACTCGGTACGTAAAAATCTACTGCCAATCATTAGCGGACCGGAGTTCTGCTGTGCTGACCCCTAACTGGGAAAAGCCGAAAGATACAACAATAGTATTTTATTATCTACAAGACTTTTGTAATGATTTCCTGTGAATAAATTACTTTTGAGTTTTGTATTTATAAATTATTTTAAGAAAAAGACTACTCTTCTTCTTCAAGTAAATATCATAGGATTTTTGATATCCTACTAAGCTACAAAATGTCCAGGTAGCTGGAATCTCAGTCTAACATCTCGTTGAAAAGATGACATCACAGGAGTATAGAACCACCCCCTCCCCCATATTGCTGTATCAGCAGATGAAGCCAAGAACCACTTGTGGGAATAGAACCCACAGCATATTGGTCGTCATGGAATTCCATGGGGTATATGACTTGCCGTGCATTAATAACTATACAAAAGTTATCTTTAATTTTGAGATAAGCATGTCATGGACTTTTTATATCAATAAAATCTTTATCCATATCCGTTTCATTAAATACTACTCGTGAGCCTTTGAATCTATGGGAACTTTGGAATGGCTATGCAAACTGTCCACATATTTGGGCAGTTTTACAATCACACTTTTTTGTTTCTTGATTTTTACTTGGATGCTTACATTGAATTTTACTTAATTTCTAAATTAATTCTAGGGAAACTATGGCTTCTCTACTGATAGTGAAAGATTGTCAGGAATAAGTTCTTTATGTAAAATGATGGCTTCCTATTGAAATGTTGGACCTAGAAATGTTGACTGCTGACAGGCTGGAAAATAAAAAAAAAGATCAAAAACTCATGAGAAGAATGAATCTTGAACATTGCTCTTTTCCTGTAACCCCCCCCCGGGGATGTTGGGACAAAGGTCCCCATACCACCTGAACCTATATATACCAACCCCAAGATTGCCATACCCTGGGAAAAAGGGAATATTCTAGAAAATGATCATCGTGGACTTGATATATGAAAACTCATTGCTTCTGCTATTCAGTCTCCATGTTTCAGGACTCGGTCTAGCAGGTCCCAACATTTCAAATGGTTACCGAAATGACACTCAACTATGGAGATGGTATATCTTTACATCTTGGTGTATTGCCAGCTTGCGTCACTCTCTGAGGGCTAGACATTGTTTTCCTAAACATATGGCTTCTGTTTCTTCTGCTCAATTGATCCTCTTCATCCTCAAAAATCTTAGTTCAGCTGCTTAACCATTTACTACAATTCTATGCTGCTGCTCTTGACAAAGTTGTTGTATTCTTACTTCATCACCTCTGCAGTTTTTAGATTTTTCTAGAATACTTGTAATAACAGTTCTGTCTCCTTTATTATTATTATTATTATTATTTTTATTTTACCTTGTCTTGACTCTTTAGCAATAGTAAGGTAGATTTTGAAGATTGAAGGTAATATTCATAAACATTGAACACCATTGTTTTGGACCAGTATGAGACACTAACCTCATACTGGAGCCTTATGCAATTCAAAAACATTTGGGGATTTTACAGGTGATCCAATTATACTGCTGCTTAATTGGAAGAGGCAAGGCATGCAGTAGTTATGCAGATGAAGTTCCATACTAGATAACTCCATGACCAAAAACATTATTAAACTAGAACAAATGGGAAAATAACTGAAGATAACAAACAACAAGGCTGGAAATAAACACTGAAGATATGACAAAATGACAAAATGCCTTCAGGATTTTTTTTTAACAAATATAAATTTTCATTTTAAATACAATATCAATCAGTGTATCAAATCAATCACAAAATCAAGCAATTGTTGCAATTAAAGTTATCATTATCATCAATACATTGTGCAATGCACTATAAATATTTTTAAAGTGAACTCTCATATTTCATGTGCCTAAGTTACTTTAGAATCCAGTTCCTGTGGCTGCAAAGTGTTATACTTTAGAAGACATTGTGATTCAAATTCTAATAGCATCTGGTCTGTGCTCCTTCCAGTTTTATCAGTTCAGATAATGCATACAATGTAACACACTTTACATCATTTATGTTACCAGCATGGAAGGAATTAATATGAGCTGTGACTGCACTTAGTGGAGGGTCTGTATATATTTCTCCCAAATGTTCTTGCTGTCTTATTTTTATCCTTCTTAATGTGGTTCCTATATACCACAGTGAGGTATAATAACCGGAGACAGAATAACATTTGTAGTACTAAACTCAGGTTGTTCAGTGAAAAAAATTGTGCTTATTAATAGACTATGCTTTGCCCTCTCCCAAAATGCTAAAATTTACAATGATCATATGCATACTTTCCAGCTATGTTTAGATTTACAATTTATGATAAAAATGTGTTCTATCTTCTACACATACATTCCAAATATTTTATTTTACAACACTTATGGTACTTTTACAACTACAGCTATGAAGCTTATTTGAGTATAACGATTTAGGTTATTATTTACGGCTTTGTATCTTCTCAAGCATAACACACCTCTACAGTAAACACGTTCTGAAGATGCATCCCACATTGCAAGTGGTTATGGTATCCTGTTATGGACAGTGCCCACACTTTATTGTATTCTGTCGAAACACTAAATAAATAACTAAATAACAAACCATCTAATCACAGCTACTATTTCTCTATATACCCTATGTGCCATTAAAGATCTGTTTATTGATCTTCTATTTTTCCAGCATTGTCATGTAGTTTTTGTGAATGCCACATGTATTTTTAAAAGAAATTCGCTTTCTTATGTGATCTGTTAACCTCGGGTTTGATACATTGCACATCTATAGGTTTGCTGACATACATCTTGCTGGTAAAGAAGTGCACAATGACACAGAGCTAGCTGCTTTAAAGCAAAATGAATAACAAAAGAAGCACTGTATATTTGTATATTGTTACCAGTCACAGCAAGAATAAGCTGTTTAGTGATCTAACCATGACTCAGAACATGGAAAGAAGATACAAGATAAATTACACTAGCCACAGATCCAAGCATAGCCCTAGATGCTAAGTGAGCTAAAGTGCATTCAGTTTAGCAATATTATTTTCTATTCTATCACAGGAAAGTTTTCTAGCTTGACTAATATGAATGTATCCAATTGTGCTTGATATGCTAAGGAAAAATAACGCAAAAACTTTTTATAAGTTCCAATATACAGCATGCAAGCTCCAGTAAATCATGGTACATTACATTGCATGGGCATCTAATTAAAAAACAATATTTTCATGTGACACAATTTCTTTAAAAAATTGTAGGTGGTTGAGCTGTCCTCCAATGCCCCCATATAAGCATGGCAGTCTCCTGCAACCCACAAATTAATATAATTATTTTAAAAGGCACTGCAACTTTAATACATAATAATACCCCTTGTAGTAATCTCCTTCCTTTATTGAATCTTTGATTGAGTGTTTGAAATCCAGAATTATACCAAATACATCTCGACATAATTTCTTTCTGCTAACCCCCTGGTATTTGTCAACATTTAAGAAAATATTTCTCTATAGAATCATTGCATTCAGGATAATACTGACCTCAAGAAAATGTTGCCATGCAGATTTACTCCATTTTAAAACAGTTTCATAAAAAAGAAAGACACTTTTCAGTTCAAAACATGTTATTGCTACTGACTGTATTTTTTTATGATTTGTTAGTCAGTTGTATTTTTTTTTTTTTTTGGTTTGTATTAGTTTGTGATTGATTAATGGATTTTTTTAATAAATGCTATTAAGATATTTATGTCATATGAGCTGTTAGATAAGAAAATGATAGGTGCAAAATGTTAACATTATAATATTGGAATTGTTAACATGAAAAGCTATTAATTAGCCTGTATAAACTAATAATCTAGAACACCTAGAAGTAAAACTGCATTTAGTGCTGAACTGAAGGGAAAGACTGACAGTCTACGGTAAATGTCTTTCCAGGGGGGGTAGTCAGTCTGATAGTGAGCCCCAGTGATTGTATGTACCAGTAAGATCACTTTATTAACAGGAGCAACATAAATGAACACAAGATAATACAGCCACATGTCTAGGAGAAAATGGTGAGAGAGGCCACTTTATGTAAGCGTCAAACTGAGATGCTACGCAGCAGTTTTATCCCATTTTCAGAAACACTGTGACCCCTGAGTCAACACAGGGCACATCCCTATGTCTGAAAAGGTCACATTCCATGGAGAGGGAAGTTTCAACCCTTTGTGGTACACTGGAAGGGTTCCCTGTTGTATATGTCTCCTACAAGACTACAACATGGAGGCAGATGGAGGCAGGGTGACACTTATTAGCTCTGGCCAGAGTTGCTGAGGTGGAGGCTACAGTGTGCTTCAGGAAGGCTTCTTATGGAAGTTCTAAAGGATAATAAGTGAAAAAAAAAGAAATACCCATGGCTGGTCACTGCTAGTATGTGACTTATCCATTGCAAGTTAATACTGCATTTCTGGCTGCAAATGGCAGACTGACTTGTATCATAGCAAGTGAGGGGTGAATGGAAACCATGTGACCCTTAATGCATGTTTCAAATGGATAATTTTTATTTTCTGATGATGTTTCCTGTTACATATACAGACAAACGTGAAGCATTAGCTATTAAGGTAACTGTATCTTTAAGGGAGGTACTGCTTTTGGGGATTATTGTGTCTTGCAACACATATTCTGAGTCAGTCAGAGTACAGCTTCTTGGTGTTCAAATATCTATTTAAGTCTCTTAGTTATTTGTCTCCACAATGTGCATACTTCACAGGTGTAGACTACATGGTGTCAGAATAAAATTCAACTGAAACCAGAAGCTGCAATTTTATTCTGTTGTGGATTTTGAGCTATTGAAGTTGTTTCTGCCTTTTCACATTTTGGCAAGGCAGCTTCTACAGTATTATATAAATGTACAGCAGAAAGTGAAATACTAAATTCCTTGTTTTTAATAAGGTATGAATATAGTGCATTTTTTCACATTCTCATAATTTTAAAATAAAATGACTTTATTTCTGAAGCAGATAGTCTTGTATCTCATAGTTACGAATATTATTTTATTTTATACATGCTCCACTAAACCAGAAATTATCGCATTTCTTTAAGTTTTTTAGCATGAAATGTCTTCATTACTATCTCCAACAGGTTTGAAGCTTCATGGAAAATTCTCAACAAATTGGAAGCTTTGAAGTCAAAGATTTGAGCTGTATGTCAATGTAAGTCGAATCGATGAAAATCATGAGAACATACAGGGTATGATCTATCGCCTTGTCACAGGTAAGAAAGTAATTTATGTATTTAACATTTTTAACATTAGTATGGAAGAAGAAGACACCATTTCTGTATTAAATAAGAAGATTCATGCATACTCTGACCCAAAGAAGAATCTACCATTTATAAGACATGTATTTTCAGTAGAAATCAAGGAGTTCAGAAATCATTTGATGCATATGTAAGTTAGCAGGAACACATAATCAAGACTGTAAGTATGGTGACCTGCATGATTCATTGATAACAGACAGAAGTGTATGTGCAATTCAACATGATTAGGGTAGACAGAAATTATATTGGACAAATCACTTAGACATACAGCAAGTGAGCTTTCAAGCATAAGCCTTAAAGGCACACTTGAGGAGTTGAAAGTGTATAAAATAAAGGCTTTGAGTAAAAAGGAAGGCTAAGTGAATCACGAAACTACGAAACATAAAAACAATGAAGCAAAACTGGTAATCCAAGATGGCGCCTGGTAATAAAAGAACTGTGCCTAGTACAAGCAATATGGCTACAAATATGAGAAAGCAATCCTATTAATACAATCTTTTCCAGTCTGTAAAAGCATTGCAGCAGTATCTGCATATATATATATATATATATATATATATATATATGTAGGTATTAGCTATGAAGGTATTTATGTCTTTAAGGGATACATTGCTATCAGGATTAGTGTGTCATGTGACCTTTACATTCTGGATGCTTCTTCTGATGTAAAGCATTTTGCTAGTTTGAGCTATGTCTGTATTCTTACTCATTTATCTTCAAAATGGATGTGCTTTGTGTCCATATTATACAGAGCCCAGGGCGAAGGTGGGAACAGGATGGAACACCTAGCATAATTCAAGAAAGGTTTGATGTTTTTTAATGAGCATATCCCGAAGGATAATATTTTCTGGTAAAGGAAAGCAGAAGCATGATATGAGTTATTTTCTATAGTAACTAGCTAAAGAGATGTAGAGCTAAAATCCAGAAAGTGTCATTATCAAATGCAAAGTGATTGAAATCAATAATGGTAATTTTGCTTTACGTGTCTAGCTGGTGACAGAAAAAAAACAAGTACAGAATTACTCTCCCATTTGATGCGTGTTTTTGAATACTCGGGTTTATAGTAACACAACTCAAAGTGCAAATGTAATTATGATTAAAGCAACAGGTAAGCATAATATTGTCTAAATTATGCTCAAAATTTGTGTGAAGTTTTCACATATGAGTTATCAATATATTTTGAAATGTTATGATTAAATATGTTCTTAAACCAGCTAGTTTGCTTACTGGATACTGAAAAATCTGCCTAGGATCATGCGTTTTCAGAAATCTTGGCTCTCATTCTCTCAGTCAGAGTTTTGTCACTCTGGACACTATTAACCCAGCAGTACGCTGCTATTCTTTTGCTGGATGGCTTTTGGACCATTTTGTTTGTTAATCAGTTAATTGTACCGATCATATGCAAATTACTATCAGGGCAAGCTTAAATGCAAAATATATGAAGAGATGAGTTGCTTCAACCTGCAGTTTTGAGAGGGGTTGGAGAAAACCAGATTACTTATGGAAAATTTCTGCAAATGCAGTGAAAACCTGCAGACCTCCAAGAAGTAAATAACTTGAGGTCAAATCTCTATGCAGAAGTGTTGAAACTGTAATTTAATAACCTTAACAACTACACTGTTAATTGATGAGCAAGTGTCCTCCTTGATATCTCAGTTTTATCAGTATTTCCCCCTTAAAATAAAGTATGAAATCAGACTGTCATGAAGCATAGAATCATACACAGAATGTAAGAGATAAATCATGGAATCAGACACAGCATATATGCCACAAAGCATGGAATCAGACGCAGAACATATGTCATAAAGCATAGTGTCATACAAATGATATTATGTCACAATACATGGAATCAGACACAGAATGTATGTCATAAAACATAAAATCATACATAGAAATGAAGTTATAAAACATGGAATGAGACATGGAGTATATTTCAAAATGCATGGAAGCAGACACAAGATAAATGTCATAAAATATGGCATCAAACACAGAAATGAAGTCATAAAACATTGGATGAGACAGAATTCAGTGGCAGCTCGTGACCTCAAAACTAGGGTGGGGGCTGTAGGAAGCAACGGAATGGGTGGCTCTAACTGGAATGTGGTGGGGTTCTATTACAGCAGGTTGCTGACCATTACCTGTGATCAAACAACAGATGCAATCATTTGTTTTCATCCACAGACTGCCTCAGTATGTAACCACTCATTATAATCACTTTACTGACTACATACATCTCACATGTCAGACTGCAATCTACAAAGCCAGCCTTAGGTGAAATGTAGCCCTAGATAAAGGACTCCATGGGCCCTCTGTTGCACACTATAGCCCATGCACATTCCCTGTGACCCTGCCCTCTTTTCTCCCCTGGACTACCTCAGTAACCCCACCTTCTTTTTCCCTTATTCATGTCCCATACCATTCAGATGCCTTGCTTTTCCAAATGTTTCTTACTTTTTAGCTCTACTGCAATTAAGTATTTTTGTTGCAGCTTTACTATACAGACCTACATACTTACATTCCACTTTTAAACTGCTTCTCTTCCTCCTGAGTTAACCTTCATTACTTTATTTTTGATTGTATTTACTCTATACACATTCATCAGCTCTACAAACCTCAATTCCTCAAAACTTTTTCCTCAGCTAATCTCTCTCAAGCCCTTTTCACTCCTCTGACCTCCAGCCTATAACATTTTATCACTCTTCATCTATACCTAGTTACTGTCACTACCCTGCTAGCTAAAATAATACTCATTCATTCCCACTACCGCTTCTTCATGATTATCTTAATCTTATCATACCAAATTCCACAAACTCAGTTACCTTCCTGCCAGCCTACATCTGCATATTTTCACTTTACCTTGAAACTAAATACTCCATCCAGTTATCCTCTAACTAGACTTTAGTGAATCCCAACTTTTCACACACAACATTCCTCACCACCTTCAAACCTCCATCCACTAATGCTTATCACCGTCCTCAATAATTCCCCATTATCTCCATATAAAAGATATTTTTACATATTACCTGCTGGACACCACATCAAATTTCCAAAGCATGTTTACAAGCTTTTCATCACATTACTACTGCCTCACAGTAAGACGCTGTCCAGTTCGATTCTCAGCTGGAGCGTCTTCTGCGTGGAGACATGCGTGAATGGGTATACCTTCGTTGAAGGTTGTGCATCAGGGCTGGTAACTCGGCACGTAAAAATCAACTACCAATCATTAGCGGACCGGAGTTCCACTGTGGCGACCCCTAACCGGGAAAAGCCAAAAGACACAACAACTACTACTACTATTATGTGTCCAAAGCAACATTGAGAGCAATCCTGGATCTCCATCCTTTTCCAGACCCCTTATTAATGCCCAAAGTATTGTTAAAACAAACAACCAGATCAAGGTCTTATTCTCTGAGTATGGGTGGTCCAGTTTATTGATAGATAGTGAAACAGGGTTCTTCCTTATAATGAGTTCAGTAAGAATATTTAGGAACCTTACATAATTATCAGACAACATAAAGGGTGTACTGTGACAGGTTATAAACTGATAGTTTGCCCTATTTAGTGTAATTTGGAGCTCAATGAGTTCTGCTCGTGGTCTCTGGGAATCTGTCTAGATGTGATATGGTCCATAACAAATATGGAGATGCCACCACAGTTGCCATTGGATCTGCAGTCATGGTCGTCACAAAACTCAGGTATAGAGGGAGTGCTTTCTGAACATTTAAACCAAAATTTAGTAGTCACACAGACATGGATGAACTACAAATGCAGGAAAGTCTCAAGGTCAGGCATTTTCTTGATCAGACTCCTGGCATTGAGCAGGACCCCCTTATCAAAATCCTGTTTTGGATTTGATATGTTAATTATATTGGGATTCCCATTAGCTAATCACTGCCTAAAAAAAGATACTATGCAGACAGCAAAGGCTTTAGACTGTATGCTGAAATCTTGAACAAGATGTGCAGGCCACCCTCAGCAAAGCAAGTAGGACTATCAAGAAATTGTCTCATGCTGACACAAATTGGATCCCTCTGGTTGATGCCAACGATTTAGCCAGTTGTTGAAGTCAATTATCTTTTTGATGTACCTTGGAATCATTTTTGGAGAAGGAAGGAATCTGCTCAGGACCAGAATCTTCTCTGCATTAATGACAGACATAGAGAGATCTGACTTATTCCTCAGAGTTTTGCATGCCAAGTCATTCACCCCTATAAGGGTGGCCACTATGTCACAGTCCTATTTTCTAGATGAAAGGACCTTAAGGGCCCTTGAGATATCAGAGATCCTAGCACATGAAAGACGTCTCACTGTCACCATATCCTTCTTCAGCCTAGTAAGAGTTGAATCATTGTGTTTGACTAGAGTTCCTGATCACTAAAACATTTTTTTTAAGTATAGAGTGGTATGGCTTTCAGGATTTGAGATAATTTAAAACCTGTTGATTGTATTCCAGAAGGTGATATGGTCTTAGAATTTCACCTAGTTTTCATGGGTTTAGGGGGCTTTGATATTTTCTTTACAGTTTCAGTATCAAATATTTTATTGTGAGTTGGAGTGGAGTTTTTGGAAGTGTATGTTGTACACAGTCTATGTTTTTTGTGAGAGTGAAGCATCCATGCTAGTTACATATGTGTATCTCTCAGAAAGAGAATATTTGTTCTAAGTAAAGATTCATTATCTTTGAGCATCAGGAAGTTGCTACACTACCTAAGGATACCAAATTTTATGAGACTGACAAGAGATGGAAGTTAAGCAGGCTGACCTTCATTGTTAATCCAGAGATTTGGAGAATTTAATTGAATATTATAGAGACTTACTTAAAGAAGTAAAACTTGCAATTTAATTTGTTACCAGAGGTGTACTGCCGAACTATATGGAATAAGTGAAGACATTAACTTATGCTGGCACTGAGCCAACAGACAATGCAGTATGATTAGGCATCTGTAGACTATAAATTATTTAGAGCAGCTTTGAGCTGCTTTGGACATTGTAAATTGACTGCTAGAGGCTACTAGGTGGACAAGAAGTGTGAAGGCAACTTGTTGCACAAATGGGAGCGGGTTAGAGCAAACCATAGGCTAATTCTTCTGGATATTCACATTCTGCTCCCAACCCCAATCAAAGAAACCACCATGAAAAACTTTTCAAAAGCAAACTTCACGTTGCTTAAGACCGAGGTGGAAAGGTTCACAGCCCCCACGCCAATGGACAATCCTGTCCAAGCTGCTGAAACCTATACAAAGGCACTCTATGATCATCTGCAGAAATGCATGGATTGTGCTATCCCAAGTAAAACCAAGACTCACTCCTCCAAGAAAAGGAAACCAGTCTGGTGGACCCTTGTCATAAACAGGCTCTACAATAGAAGGAGGAAACTAGTACAGATAAGAGAAAAATCCCTAGAAGGAAAGACATCCCTGATCAGTATCAGCACGAAACTACGATCCCTCATTAAATCATCCAAGGCTAGCTTCAAAAGAAAAATTGCCAAGGACTCCAAAGATAACCACAAAGCGTTCTTTAGCTATTTCAAGAACCTAAGTGGAAACTCTCAGATCTGCTCTGAGTTGGTGCAGAATGGCACAAAATACACTGAACCGATTGATATTGCCAACATTTTGGCAGACAGGCTCAGTGCAAACTTCACACCCCTCTCACCCCCTAAAAGGCCCAAACCATACCAGAAGAATGTAAGACCCTGGCAATCACTGACACACAGGTTAAAACAGCCCTATCCAAAGCCAAAAACACAGCCTCAATGGGACTGGACGGTGTCCCAGGCTGTGTCTTACAAGAGCTCCAAAATGAACTAATCCCTCACCTAAACACACTGTTCAAACTCAGCCTCTCTACAGGCTACATACCCACAGAGTGGCGCATGGCAACAGTTATCCCACTCCACAAAGGTGTTACCGCAATGGACCCCAGGAACTATCGCCCTACAAACCTGTCTAGCCTGGTCTGCAAGGCTATGGAGCGCATCATCATGGAACTCATTAAGAGAGACACTGGGAACCCCCAAACTTTGAACCCCACCCAGTTTGGCTTTGTTAAGGGCAGATCATGCCTCCTAAACCTGGTGGACTTCTTTGTGACAGTTGCCAAGGCATTAGATGAGGGTAAGGAGGTCCACAAAGCCTACCTAGACCTCACAAAGGCTTTTGACACCATTCCCTATTCTGGTATTATAGAAAAACTCACCAACCTGAACATTAACCCCTGCATCACGAGATGGGTTGCAAATTGGCTCATGGACAGAACCCACATGGAGAGAATTGCAGACTGTAGGTCCGACTCTAAACCGGTTACAAGTGGCATCCCCCAGGGCTCAATCCTAGGACCCCTCCTGTTCAGTATATACTTCTCAGAGGTACAGACAAGCACAGGAGGACTTTGGCTGACCAAGTTTGCAGACGACTGCAAACTAGGGGCCATAATTGATTTTCCGGCTGATAGAGACACCCTTCAGAAGGGTCTCACTGAGATGGATACCTGTTGTCAAAATCATGGCCTCTAGATGAATGCCAAAAAGTGCACAGTCATCCCCTTTGGAAAAAACAAAGTACCCATGAACTACCACATAGGTGGTAGTCCCCTAAATACAGAAAAAATAATAAGGGATCTAGGGACCCAAGTAGATAGCAGTCGCTCCTTTGATAATCATATTGCCAAGGTGGTTAGAAAATCCTTCTATGTGGCCCACCTAATCTCAAAAGGGTTCGCATCCAGAACAAAGGAGGTTATTGTGCCTCTCTACTCATCACTTATTAGACCCATTATAGAATACAATGCCCCATTTGGGATGTACCTTACAAGACACCTGCAACAGCTGGAAAGACCACAAAAGTACCTCACCAAGAGGATTACTGGCCTCAAACAGATGACCTATGCAGCCCGACTAAAGAAACTCCAGCTGTACTTGGTTGCATAGCGCTTACTTAGAGGTGATCTCTGCTTGACATACAAGGCCATGTCCAACCCAGAATTGATGGATATGCTCCACCTAAGAAAAAAACAAATCCCTGAGAGCCACACGCTCTAGGGATATAAACCTTACCACAACGATAAATAGGATGTGCTGGAAGGATAGATTCCTGACCCAGAGACTCCCCATGCTTTGGTACAAGATTCCAATATACATCAGGCAGAGCCCCTCACTAGCACTCTTCAAGAAAAACCTTGACGGGTGGATGGGAAACAGAAAATTTACCCAGGGGATCACAGCAGTGGCTCTGCTGGACAGAGTGCAGGGAACTAATGGTTCTGCTGGTCAAAGGCACAGTGAACTAATCTAAGGGGGTGGCGAAAGCCAACACACTCTGGCTAGACTTATAAATGCCCTTGGGCAGATAGCCTAGCACTTACCTATGAACCTATGAACAATGCATGTAATTTCTACCTCAATTACAGGTAATGCCCAAAACTAACCCAAGCTCTCTTCTTCTGCCACCAGAAGGAAACCAGTAATCTCATATGAAAGCAAGTCATCAGTTTACAAGCAGTAATCTAATTTGAAAACAACTCACTAATTTACCAATAAAACAGAGCAGTCTGTATCAGTTTACTCAAAATGTAATCAATTCAACTGTGTTATTTAGCTTGGTGTTCATGGCTTCAGATTAGAAGAATGATATCCAGTTTTAGCTGGTCACAAATAGAACATTAAGCAGGGTTGTATTTACTTGTAGCAAATGAAAAGTTTGTCTAGATTTTTATAGAGTCAGGAGGGTTTGGGTTGTACCAGGAAAACTGAAACTGAATGTGCCTCCATCTGTGAAGTGTGGGCTTTGGCAGCACTGTGCTAAATGCCACTCTACACAGTTTAAATAAGTAAGAAAAATGAAACAACCAATGAAAAAGTGAGGAATCCAGCCAAAAGTGCTAACTTCTCAGAAACAGCAGCAAATATCCCCACCACAGAACACCATCACTAGCTCCTAGATGGCTCACACATTTGGTTAAAACCTGGCTGCAACATTTATGCCACTGGAATTAAAAGAGGACATAAAGCAGTAAAACACAACCACAGCAGTAAGGAAGAACTTAGCAACACTATAATAGTTAGGCAACTGGAAATAAATCAGCACTTAAATCATAAGATTAAGATTCTCAGAAAAAAAAAATTGAAAATGCAGTAAAAGGAGATAAAAATCAATAAAAATAAATCCTTGTATGCAGAAATCTGTAGGTGATATTAAGTGCAAATTCCATACATTATGACATAATTATATGCCTGATTTCTTGCTTTATGATATATATTCTATGTCTGATTCCATGATTTGACACATAACATTATATGTCTGATTCCATGCTATGATATAACATTCATTGTATGTCTGTTTCTATTCTTTATCACATATATTCTCTGTCTGATTCTATGCTTTATGGCATATTGTACAATGACAGGTCATTTACATTCTAAAATGTGCACATTGATTTCTCAGCCCAGCCAGCTTGCCCGTTGTAAATTGGGCATACACCAATAAAAAAAAAAGTCTGGTTGCATTTACCTTCACACCAACCCTGTGAGGATGTCCCCAGATGGGAAGAAGGTGAGAGTTCCCTAGCCTTTGAGGTATGTACTTGTTCTACTCTGGAAGGATTTGAATCTGTAAAAAAAAAGGAAAATAAATGTAAGAGAAACAAAACAATAAATGAGAAAGAAATGCATCATCAAATTACGAAAAACAGGAGGGGAAAGAAACGAAAGAGAAAATGCACAATAAATCCACACATTATGCTTACATGCCATTCCATATACTATTAAAATATTACAGTAAAGTCTTTATTGTAGGAAAACTTGTGTATGGGAGGTGCTTATGCATACAAAGGGAGTAGTCATTTGGGAAGTGCTTGTGTACTTGGGAAGAATGATACGAGTAGTGCTTATGTATACTTCAGATGAATTAATATGACAAGTGCTTGTGACTACTTGAAGGAAGTGTGTATCTCTCAAGTTTTATACATACAATACATTCAATACAGTACTAAAAATGCCCTTTGTAATTATTAGACGTAAAAACAGAGTCGTGCTATTTATATTTACTTATTTGTAACATTAGCTTGAATGAAAATGGTTTCAACTGCATTTCTTTCATCTGCAAAGCTACAAAGCTATAACAATATTTGCTTTATGACCAGTACAGAAAATAGTTGTAAAAATAATACAGCAGTTATACATGGACATATGCCTTTCCCTCTCTCTTTTTTACAGTAATTTCATGATTTCAAATCCTTTTATATGCTTCTTATACATATTATAAACTACTAAGACAGAATTCTCTTGGACTTGAGTTCTAAGATTCAACCAGTCTTTCCACTAACAAATACTTCTTCTTGTAACCCAGAGCACGATGTACAGAGCTGCATATACAGATTATTATTTTAATAAACATTTGACACAATTGTATATATTATAAAATTTAACACATTACCCACACCCATATCCATCTTTTTTTAAAAAGATGCATGTATGATTATAAACATGTCCATAATTTTCTGTGCACTTCATAATAGCATTACAAGTGATACTTTCAGGGACACATATCTTTCTCAAAAAATACCTCTAGTTATGCCAACTTGTTAAACATTTTTATCTCTAAAATGACTCCGTGAAATAGTGAACATTAAGAAAAAAAATGTTTACTTACTATAGAACTCTGGCCTTCTGGCCACTATCTCAGCCAGATGGTCAGCCCTATGCTTCTGAAAAATCATCAAACTGGTGATGACACTGTTAGCTGGGGTGGGTCATACCTGTCAGGGTTGACAGGTGGTCACCCAACTCCTGTTAAATATCTATTTTTTCCATGTGCTATGGCAAGTGCACACCTCAACCTTCTCCAGGTAAGAATCATTGAGAAAAGTAGAGCATAATGAGTGTTTCCCTGTTGGATCAGATTGGAGCATGGCCTCATGCCTTTACAGGTGCTGCCATCATTTGAAATGCTTGAACAACAATGAGGAAAGTATAATCAGGGATGTATTAATAGGTCTATATCAGTACCTCGAAATGCCATCTCTTTGAACACCTAAACATTGACACCTAATGAGCGAAATCCAAAAAGCACGAATGGCCACTTCCGTGAATTTTTTCACAGGAAAAAAATTTGCTTGGCTATTATTGGGAATTTTCCCTTTTCTCCAATGTAGAGTGATCTCAGAACTGGTATATTTAGTTAGGGGGGGTGGGGGTGAAGCCCCCCCACTTGGTTAGGGTTTGAAAGTTTGTTTTCCTGTTGGTCGACCAAGCAAATCTTTTCCCTGTGAAACCCAAACTGCAAAAAGTCACACAGAAAGCCTTTTTCTCTGTTGAAACTTGGTTATCCGATGCCCAATTAATACTCAACCCAAACAAAACTAAACTACTCATCTTCCAACCCACCAAACATACTCAAAAGAACTCTCACTTAAACATCACATCAAAAGACAACATCACTGTATACCCAACTGAACACACCAAATTGCTAGGAGTGGAAATAGACAATAAACTAAAATTTGACATTCACATATCCATGACCATAAAAAAAGTCCACAAAAAACTAGGAGCGTTATACAGAAATAAGCAACTTCTCACCAAAGCAGCAAAGATTTCAATAGCAAATTCCCACCTTATCTCCACCCTACTTTATGCCTCTCCAATATATACCAACCTAAGGCAATGCAATCTAAACAAGCTAGAGACCTGCTACAAAAAAATCGCCAAATTCGCCACAGGGGCATCCTACAGTAGTCACCACTGTCTCTCACTTGCTGAACTGGGCTGGCTTGAACTCCCTCACCTCCTTCAATGGTATCAACTCTCACTCGCCCACAAACTAGTAAACCATCCACTAAATGTCCCATCCCTCCAGAATCTACTCCAACCCTATCGCACCACCAGATCACTAAGATCCAGCAACAAAAATCACTTGCAGATCACTAAAGTGAATAACTCTGCTGGTGAAGCACTATTCTCTTGCACCATAGCCAAATTATGGAACTCCCTCCCACCCACAATTACCTCCGAAACCATCATGCACCCACTTCATAACTTTACTAAAAAGCACACCTAAAAACATGCTGGCTATGCCCTTGCAACTCCCACTCTAAAATCACCCACCCCATCCAACCACTACCTTTATTTCCACTCCACTAACTACCTTGATTATAGCAAGCTCAAATGCTCATAAGCCTAGTACTTATTATACAGCAGGAACTTATTATTGTAACATTTGTTAATGTCTGTTATGTACTTCACAGATAAAGATTCTAGTTGTCTACTGATGTACTATGTTCTTCATCTGTAAATATGTTGTAAGTAATTGCTATGTTATATTGTTAATCACTATATAATCCAATGTAACTACTGTCTGTTTATTTTAACTGTGGAGCTTTTCTCCCCGGGCCTCCGCTGAAAATGGACCTACGTCCAGTCAGACACTTCCGGTCAACAAATGTAAATAAATAAATAAATTAAAAAAAAAGTGGCCGTTTGTGCATTTTGGATTTTGCTCATCAGGTGTCAGTGTTTAGGTGTTCGAACTGATGGTGTTTCATTGTTATAATATAGACCCGTATTAATCAGGGTTAGAACCACTGCCTTTGAGGTGTGATGTAAGTATGGTCAGGGATGTATTAATCAGGGTTAGAACCACTGCTTGTGAGTTGTGATGTAAGTATGGTCAGGTGTGTATTAATCAGGGGTAGAACCACTCCCTGTGGGGTGTGGCAATATCTTAAACAAACCCTTTTTACTAGGAGGGGCATTACAACCACTATTGATATTATTTCCAAGTTTGGTTTAACAAAAACTGCTTTGACACATACATTTTTTTTTCTTAAAGGAAACCAATTACCTTTCCCTTCTATGCTTGATTAAAATAGAAATATATAATTAATAATTACTATTGCTAAAATATATGATTAATAATTACTATTGCTAATGTTCATTGGTAAAGGTTATTTTTGTACCATAACACCACTATGTCTCATGCAGTACAGCAGAATTTTTCTTTTAATGTTTTTTCTTTCTTTGGGGGGGGGGGGTAAATGTCATTATGTGTGTTATTTTTAAGTGTTTAACTTATGATTTGTTTGAGGTGCTGGGGTATGACACATAACGTTAGATGGGTAGGGATTACACTTCAGATTGCTGCAAGATTGACATTCAGATGACTCCATTTTGTTTTTTTAACCACATTCTGATTTGTTTAGTCTAGGGCCATTCACTCATTCCTGCAGCAAGCTTGAGACATCCAAGAAGTGCTGTGGACTGTGGAACTGTCGACTGTGTGCCTACGTCAATCTAATGTGCATTCATATTACTTTGGCCAAGCATTCATGATTCTCAAAAAAAAAAAAAACAAAATTTGCTGATACGTCTTGGGACACGTTTGTGTACTACTACGATTCATAGAGATGAATGCAAATTAGTCTAATTTGCATATAACACACAAATGGCCCTGAATTTTTGCCAAAAACTTGAGTGTTGTCACATTTTTTTTCCAATAGCTGAGATAGGTGACAAATCCATTAGTGTACCACTGACTTATTAAAGCAAGGAATATTTTTAAACATGTTATAATTTAATATGAAACACTTCAAAATATATTTCATTAATAAGTTAAGGGTCATATTTAAAGAATTTACACATATGATGTGACTGCTGGATTTGCCTCATTTGAACGTTGGATTTCATGACACCAGCAGTGTTAATGATTACTGATGACAGAAAATGGTCATTACTCGGGTATTAATTACTAATTATTCATGCATGAGTATAAATGAAGTAATTTACTACTGAAGTTCTGCAATGCTAAGGATATCAACAGGTATGTGAGATGAATTGGTGATTTTTGGAGTGACAGTGATGAATAAAAATGGCTGTATTATGAGTAAATGACAATGGCAGAGTTTAGGGCAAGAAAGCTTTAATGTGAAAAAGTGATTGCATTCATGATCTGAATGAACTGTAGGTAATATATTGCAATTTTATATTGAGATTTCTATATGTAATTATATGGTGATAAGTAACCCTTTTATTTAATGTGGGTGTCAGGAAGACTTAAGCTGATTACATCCAGATATTATTGTCACACTTTCTGACTGTGTACCTTTTTATTTATTTTGCACATGCAGTAATGATAGAAAATAAGGGATCAAAGAAGAGAAATTATAACTTCAGCTATGAGGACACTGATGTCCTCATGGCAGTACTTAGGACATATGGGAAACTTATTTTTGCTAAAAGGGGGCCTAGACAAGCTAAGAGAAGCAGTGCCTGGAATCAAGTAGTTGTTGGCATTAATGGAATGAGTGGCAGAAATTGAATACTGGTACAGTGCAAGAAAAAGGTAAATGATATGGAAGCAAGTGCTAGAAGCAAGGCCAGGCAGAATGCAATATTCCATACCACTACACGGGCCTCTGAATCTTATTCAATTAATGCTAGATAAGGAATACCTTCTATCCAGCTATGGGAGAGACTATGGTGCAAAAGATGGTGGAACAGAAATAATAAGAGGTGGTGTGGACACTGCTCTATCTTATCAATGTCTGCAGCTGCAGCAGCAGCTCTCATCTGCTCAGGAAGGTTGGTTTAATATCAGTAAGATATATTTATATAGAAAACTGAATTCTGACAAGGAATTATCTCATTAAACACATCACAATTATTATTATTATTATGTGAACCTTGTAATTCAGCGCAGAATGGAAATGAAGGCAGTGAGCATTGTGTGTGACACACTCACCTCCTTGTAAGCATACATTATGCATGCTATTCCATTATTATTGTTTTCAAAAAAATATTTTTACAGGGTCAGCATCAGAAACAAACAGTTCAACTATACCAATAAATATGGATGATATAGACAGCAGAATGGTTGTTGCTGCTGCTGATGATAATATAATTATATTTATGAGGAGCCTGAGGAAAGTGGCAGGAGGTCACCAAGTTTAATGGCAGGATCTCTCACCCTGAAACATATTAGTAATGCTGCAGAAAGTGACACTGGATCACAAAGTCAAATGCAAGCTGCGTAACCACTCATACTTGAACCTGTACACCAGTATCTCCAAACCTACAGGAACACTGAGCATGATGTCAGACATTCAGAGGTGAGAGTACCCACAGTGACACCTTTAAAAGGGGAACCAGTTACAGGACTTTCTTGCTGCTACCCCAGGAAACATGTAAAGCATTGGCTGCCCAACAGGAAGTGTGCCATGACATTGTTAGGGCTCAGACCAGTGCCACAGAGAGTTAACTAGAAATGGTCAGAGTCCTCCAGGGTATGCATAATGATTTCCATCACTACTTAGAAATGGCAGGCAGTAAGGATAATGCCATAATCACACTGATGCATAGTATGGTGGCACATCAAGCATCAGTGGCCCCCTTTATGTATTCACTACTTAGGATATACCAGAGCCAAGGTGGAGTCAGTCTTGCAAGGGGCAATGGATGTGGTACTGTCAAGATACATGGGAGGGAGATCACATGATAAAACTGCTGCTTCATAGGAAAGTAATGTAGTCATCAAGGTGAACAAGCACAACATATTTCATGCAGAACATGTCAGCATTCATCTACATGTAGCAGAACCTCACATTTGAGATAATGATCATGGTCATGCAGGATTGTCAGATCAATGTCAGCAGGATCACCTGCATCAAGTAGGTCATGACTTCAGACCAACTCACCTTACAGTTCTCATGGTAGTCCCGCTTCGGAATCACTTGCACCATCATCTAGCCTATCTTTAGGAGATCTGTATGACTCATTTGATCTTGAACTACTGTGAATCAATTTGAAAGACACAGCAGTATGTCTAACTGGAATGGGGGGGTGAAACCTAGTTTGCAAATGTATGCATTTCATCCCTGTAAAACTAGCATAAACGCCATCAGTGAAAGTTAGAAAATTAATGCTAAATGGATTACCATTCCTACAAGTAGCAGTTACCTACAACACAAATGTAGTAATACACAACAATTTTCAGGAGAAATGTATAATCAGCAAATGACACATTAAAATGAATATCCTGTCATGTAAACTTACACTACTGCCACTTCACCCTCCTCACTGCACAAATGATTATGTTTTTTATATTTCTGAAGTCAGAAATCATTGTGTATGACAGAATAACATTAATCTGATGTGCAGCACCACAGAATAATTTAAGAAGAGATGACAGAATATAAAAAGCATAGAATATGTTTTCATTTAACTTACAATGCATTAACTCATGAAGTATTTCATTGCTAACAATATTCAATACTTGTATACTTAAGTAAGCAGTACAGCAGAAAAGCAGACAAAAATGTGATTTTATTTTTTATATGATGCCTTATGACATCACTGAACAGGAGTTAGTTAGCATTCAGGCAGGACTTTAAGTAACAATAATATGACTGACTTTTCTATATTATCATAAAAAAATATTTTAAGATGAGAGAGAATGTCAGATGAACAGTGACAGCAGGCCAAGGTCCACACAGCACAAGCCATAGGGGTCTATATTACCAAAGCGAAAAACCCTATTCCCGAATACCTAAACATCTACGCCTATGCCGCGGACCGTGAAAATCCCGAATGCACTAAACCACGAAAAAAAAATATTGAACTGTCATAGTCGGCCAACCCCACCACCCGTTACATACTACCTACCCAAAGAAAATAAATAAACCACACACATACACTAGCCAGACCCTACTTCTAACCTAAGGTAAAGCACCAAAACCCTACCTCTAACCCTACACTAAACCCCACATACACAACTAACTATGCACTATCCTTAACCCCTCCCTAACCCTAAGGTCCGTAACTACTGTACACGTCCCCTACACACATACACTCAAACAAAATAAATAATCCACATACATACATTTAACAAAACCCTACCTCTAACACTAAACTAAACCCCGCATACACAACTATCTATGCACTATCCTTAACCCCTCCCTAACCCTAAGGTCCGTAACTACCACACACTTCCCCTACAGACAAACACCCAAACAAAATAAACAATACACATACATACACTTAAAATAACCCTACTTTTAACACTACACTAAACCTTACATACATTACCTATCTATACACTTACCTTAACCCAAATCCTAACACTAAAGTCCTATCTATCGCACACTTACCTTACGGAGCTATACCGCAGATGGGCCAACTAAAACAAATCGATATTTTGGAATTCGCAGTTTTGTAGGTTCGGGATTACCATACTTTGCGCAATACAGGTCGACGTCTTCATATTCACTCATATGGTTTTTTGCATTTGTAATATAGACCCAAGCCATAGATATCACTGCATGCATCAATTACATTCTATGTGTTTTTTTAGCAATAAAGGAAACACCAACCTGAATGTTATGGTTCATAGCTATGGACTGGACACCGCCACTTTACCTGCGCAGCCATGTAGGTTCATAGGTTTATAGGTAGGTACTAGGCTAGCGACCCAAGGGCCTAAGTAAGCCTATCCAACAAGGTTTCCTGGCTTACGCCACACAAGAAAGTTATTTTCCTGTGCCCCTGTCAAGAAGAGCCACAGAAGTGATCCCCAGGATGTATTTCCTATTTCCCATCCACTTATCAAGATTTTTCTTGAAGAGTGCTAATGAGGAACTTTGCTTGACATAGATGGGTAGCTTGTTTCAGAGTATGGAAAGTCTCTGGGACAGGAATCTATCCCTCCAGCATGTCCTGTTTATTGTGGTGACAAGGTTTAGGTCCCTAGAGTGTGTAGTTCGGAGGGATTGGGATTTCTTTAGGTGTAGCATGTCTAATAGCTCTGGGTTTGACATAGCTTTATATGTTAGGCAGAGATCACCTTGGAATAGGCGATATGCTATGGAGTAAAGCTGGAGTTTTTTGAGATGGTCAGTGTAGAGCATCTGTTTGAGGCCAGTAATCCTCTTTGTGAGATACTTCTGTGGCCTTTTCAGCTGCTGCAGATGTCTTGTGAGGTACATTCCAAAAGGGGCATTGTACTCTATAATGGGTCTAATGAGTTTCGCGTTGAGGGGAACAATAACCTCTTTTTTCCTAGATAAGAACCCTTTTGTGATGAGGTGTGCCACATAGAAGTATTTCCTGACTACTGTGGTGATGTGATTATCAAAGGAGAGACTACTGTCCACCTGGGTCCCCAGGTCTCTTATCACACATTCGGTATTAAGTAGACTGGCGCCTATGTGGTAGTTCATGGGTACAGAGTTTTTACCAAAGGGAATGACAATGTACTTTTTGGCATTGAGCTTGAGGCCATGGCTCTGACACCAGGCATCTGTCTCAGTGATGCCCTTCTGTAGGATGCCCACATCATTTGGGGACTCAACCATGGCTCCTCATTTGCAGTCATCTGTGAACTTCATTAGCCAAAGGCCTTCTATGTTAGCCTGTACTTCAGAGAAGTAGATACCAAACAGGAGAGGTCCCAGGACTGAACCCTGTGGTACTCCACTTGTCACTGGTTTGAAGTCAGATTTGGAGTCTGCAACTTTTACAGTGTGGGTTCTGTCAGTGAGCCAATTGGCAACCCATTTTGTGACATATGGATTTATACCTAGGTTAGTGAGTTTAGCTATAATTACAGAATGGGGGATGGTGTTGAAAGCCTTGGCGAGGTCAAGATAGGCTGTGTGAACCACCTTACCCTCATCTACAGCTTTGGTGACTGCCTCAAAGAAGTCAATTAGGTTCAGGAGGAATGATCTGCCTTTCACAAACCCGAACTGGGTGGGGTCCAGAGTTTGGATGTTACCAATGTCTTTGTTTATGAGTTCCATGATGATACATTCCATGACCTTACAGACCAGGATCATCAGGCTAACAGGGCGATAGTTCCCGGGATCCGTGTTGGCTCCCCTTTTGTGGAGTGGGATAACTGTTGTTGTGTGCAATTCAGTGGGCACAAAGCCTGATGTGAGACTATGATTGAACATGGTGCTTAGGTGAGGAGACAGTTTGTTCTGAAGTTTGTGTAAAACGCAGCCTGGGATTTTGTCCGGTACCATGGATGCTGTGTTTTTGGCTTTAGAGAGTGCAGATTTTACCTGCTTAGTTGTGATTATAGGGACTCTGCATTCTTCCTGTATAGTTATGGGCCATTTAGTGGGTGAAAGGGAGGTAAAGTTAGCACTGAACCTATCTGCCAGGATGTTGGGAATATCAGTTGGTTCTGTAATTTTCATGCCGTTATGTTGTAACTCAGAGCAGATCTGGGTGTTGCCATTGAGATTCTTGACATAGCTATAGAATGCTTTGTGGCTGTCCCTAGAATTAGTGGCAATTTTGTTTTCATAGCTAGCTTTGGAGGATCTTATAAGGGATCTCTGCTTCTTACTGAGGCTGACCAGGGAACTCCTCCACTCATGGGATTTTACTCTCTTTTGCAACAGTTTCTTTCTTCTGTAGTAGAGTTTGTTTATGGCAGGGGACCACCAGATTGGCTTCCTTTTTTTGGAGGATAGCGTCTTGGTTCTGTTTGGGATAGCACTCATGTAAGTGCTTATAGAGTGCATCTGTGTAGGATTCAGCAGTCGTAACTGTATTGTCCATCTGCATGGGTGTCGTGAAGTTCGCACTTCTGTCTTAAGAAGCATGAAGTTGGCTTTGGAGACATTTTTTACCATGATTTCCTTAATGGGGGGTGGGGGTGAGATGTGGATATCTAGGGTGATTAGCTTATGGTCAGATCTGACCAACGAGGAATTGACTTCAGGTGTGGAACACCGGTCACTCATGTTGGCAATGACTAGGTCTAGGATATTGTTGCCCCTGGTGGGGGTGTGGATAAGTTGATCCAGGGCATTGAAATTTATGAATTCCAGAAAGCATTGAGCAAAGGAGTTGGTACATGAGTAGTTTTCCCAGTTAATGGTGGGTTAGTTGAAATCGCCCATTATTAGGGTGTTTGGTTGAACCCTAATATTTTCCAGTATATCAAGAAAAGAAGAGTGGGAATCCTGGGGCATGGAAAGGGATCTGAAGCAAGCTACAATTTGGACTGCAGTTTTGTCCAGAGTTAGTTGCTCCTGGATACCTTGGATGCATTACGCTGAGCAACTAGCCTGGAAGTGTGGATATCCTTAATGAATATGAACACACCTCCCCCTTTGGTGTTCCGGTCCAGGTTAGGTGGCCAAAAAGTGTGGTATGAATTATAGCCTGGTAATGCAGGGGTGCTCTCTGGAGCCTTGAACCAGGTCTCAGTCACTGCACAGATATTGATGTTCTCCATTTTAAGGAGTGCCTTGAGAGAGTGCATTTTGAGATTTAGACTTCTAGCATTGAGCAGCATTACCCTCAGTTTTTGCTTGGCTGTTCCTGTTACTGCGGTGAATTTGTCATTTGAATCTTGCCTAAAAAAGGCAGTATAGGGGCAGCAAGAGCCTTAGCCAGTATCCAGAATCCCGGGGGGGGCAGGTGTAGGCCATCTCTGGAAAAGCATCGTGGTCTGTCGACATGTCGTCCTAGGCAGACAGATACTGGATCCCCTTAGAATGACACCAGAAGCTTAGCCAATTGTTGAAGTCAATCATTTTGTCCTTGTACTGCGGTATCATTTTGGGCAATGGCAGGATGCTACTCAGGGCTAGAGTCATACATGCCTGGGCTACAAGATTGGAGAGCTCTTCCATGTCTCTTTTCATGTAGTCCAGGGAGGTACATCTCAGGTAATTCACACAGCATGGACAATGACAGAGTCATATTTGTACTTGTTGTGGAGTGCCCTGAGTGTGTTGGTTATGTGGCAGATCCTGGCACCTGACAGGCAGATGACAGTAACCTTCTCCTTGTTTAATCTGGTGAGTGGGACATCAGTGTGCCTGACTATGGAGTCACCTATGACTAGTGTGTTGGGTACGTTGTTTTGCTTTATGGGCTGTGGTTGAGTAGCACATTGAGTCTGCGGGCTATGTGTCATTTGGGTTGTGTTGGGGGGGTGGACGTTGCTTATGTTTCTGCTTTGGAGGCCTCTGTTGCTTGAGCAGATTATTATTGAGAGCCTCTGTGAATGTTTTTGTGTTTCTATGTGTGTATTTTGGTGGTGTAGGTTTAATGGGACTATGTGATGAGTGCATTGTGGTGCAAGTGTTTACCTTCTCGTCTTGACTGTCAGGTTCAGTCTTGGTTGGAGAGAGCTTTACCTCTAGTTTGGCTAGATAAGTGCATCTCTCACAGGTTGTGGTGTTGGGTGGTAGGAGAAGAGGGTTGTCTGTGTACATGAGGCAATTGCTACATTGCCCCAAGATGCCCAGATTCATCAGATAGACAGGCGAGAACACTGGGAGCTGAGCCTTGGACATGCCTCAATAAAAAAACTACTTTCCTCTAGACAAGTGAGGAAAGCGAGTATAAGAGCTGTTTTTCTCTAAGCAAGTGAGGAAAGTAAGTACAAGAACTGTTTTCCTCTAGGTAAAGAGGAAGGTTGAGTGCTGTAGTAATTTGTAGCTTATTTAGTGCTAACAAGTTCTGAACAAGTGCTGAACACGAATAAGCAAATTCAAGTGCTAAAACTAAGAATCTGTACCTGGATCTTGTGGTAGATAGGCTTCCTAGTGCTTATCATTCCCACTGATAAGCTAGAATGCTTCCCTCCAACACAGAAAGGCTTGGGGGGCTCAGAAGCTTACAAACAGTCCTGGATACAGCAAATCTGTATCTGGACTGGACTAGTTACAGGTAGGGTTGCCAGCTGTCCGGTTTTTGACCGGACTGTCCGGTTTTCTAACAAATTGTCCGGTTACAAATTTCATTCAAAACCGGACATGTGAAGTCCGGGTTTTGTGCCACTACGTAGCTTTTTCTAGATTTACTTAGAGTGCGGTAGTAAAAACAAAATACATTTCCCAGTATGCTTCACAACTGTTTCTGGTTGGTCTGGGTCTGGCGCTACTAATCAGTGACACTGTTTGGAAATTGACTGTGATATGGGGAATTTATCTCATGGCGAGAGAAATTAAACTTGTACATATGAAAAAGGAAATATTTGTCTTATCTGTTTCTGCTTGTTATGCAAAGGTATGTTTTATGAAGAATAGATCCAGACAGTAAACTCTTAAAAGAGTGGACAAAAGTTTGTATGAGTGTTTGTTAAAAACTGTAGTACCTTTCTCACGCAGTTTATACAAATTAAGTGTGTCACCAAGGTTATTATGGTATATACTTCTTTCTGCACTGTTTCTTAGTCCTCAGCCAGTAAAACTAAAGAAACAATAAACGACACAGCTTTTAATGAATGCGACAGTCGCTATAAAAGACTCGCACAATGCCGTTTTCTTGTTGCCGTTTGCACTCATTATAAGATAGCAAAGAGACTGCATGGCTGAGTATAAATCTGTACCTGCTTACACTGTTTAAGTGTATCGCCCCGGTTATTAAGGTGTTGCATTGCGTCTTAGTCCTCACTCAGCCAGTAAAACTAAAACAAAATATAACGTTTTTAAAGTACAATCCTATCTACCTACTGATTAATGAAAGGTTCTTAAAAGCTGTGGATAAATTAAATGGTACTATAATACATGTTGAGGGAAGGATTTATTTCTCTGATGTTATTTTGCACTGTAACTGTTTTAACAAATTGTTAATGTTCTGTTCTTAAAAGTGTAGGGATAATAATTTGCTCTCTGTCTATTCCTGTATCTGCTGCTAGAAATTTTAACCAGGTCATTGACCCGTTATCCTTGCCTGACTACTGCTTAACTGCTTACACATCTTCAATCTTTTTATTCTCTTGACCAGTGATATTATCTTTTTTTTCTCCATACCATACCTCCTATTTTCATTTGCACATGACCTGCACCAGTCCCTCACTGCACACTCTTGGGACGTGTTATCCTTTTCCTAGTTCTACCTTAGTGGAGTTGAGTTATTCCTTTTGCAGACTCATTGTCTTTGTAAAGCTTTTATATGCATGTGTTTTTTTTTAGTTGGCTGCATTGGTCAAGTTTGAAATAACTGTTCGCACTGATGATTTTTTTTATATTAATGGTTGAGTTAAATGGAATATGGTAGCACTTTATTTTCCACCTGTCTACACTCCATAGCCACAGTACATATTTAGTTTCCTCAGTTCTTAGGAATGCAGAGCCTGTCACGGTGGTTTATGAGTAGTGAATATTACGTTGATATGTAGTCACTTAAATTGTTCACTTAGCTGAATTAATGCTTGAATAATTATTCTCTTATCAAACAACTGAACTGTTTTCCTGGGACCATATTAATTGGTGATGGGAATGACGGCTCTAAAATGATTCATATCTCTCTAATAGTCCTTTTGCTGAAGGGCATTGCTTGCGGTTCTTATTCTGAGAGTTTATTTTGATTAACCTGACCATGGGTTGTCACAGATCCTTCAATAACAAGAATGTTTGGTTTGGTGTACGAGCCCTACTTTTCTGGTAACTACTGAATTTTGTTAGCGTTCATGAGCAAGTTACTGTCCAGAATCGGGTATACTCAAACAAGCACCATACCCCTCAGCTGTGATTGATTTTGAACTCAGCATTTTTGCTCTGTCCCTCCTAATTCCTCCTGAAATGGTACATTTTGGACAAAGGTGGTGAATTACATTTAATAATGATGAGTGCAGTTACAGACTAAGATCAGAACACATATTACTTAACTTGAAACATTAACAGAATAAGAGAATGTTAATAGTACTAATATTTTAAGTGTATATGATTATTTCTTGATGTGGATCTGATTTTGTTGAGATCTGTCCCTGATTGGTTGAGAGCTATGAGTACATCACTCCTTTAAAACTGTACAAACCTGAATTTTAACATCTCCTCTAGCTATACCTCAAGCACTCACTAACTGCAATTTTTTAGTGAGGGGTAATGTATCCAGTAGGCATGAGTCTGGGTATTTATTTTGCACATATTTGTGCACTTGTTCAAGGTAAATATATTGGGGTTACCTTGCATTTCTATGTTTGCATTGGTTAAATTAGATGGTTCTATAAATTAGTTGTCTTCTTTGTATTATAATATGCTCATTGTGGCATTCAGAGGCATGTCAGGTAATTAGTAGCAGATGTGTTTCTTTTATGTGCAGACACACTGCTGAGGAATGTGCATTTGGTAAACAGTGGCAATGCTTTGACAACACTGCCCTAAGTCAGAGCCTCAAGACATAGATGTCTTCACTGCAGTGTGGAGCCTGCCAGATGTTGCACTCTTCTGACAGGGATTTAGACAGATTGCAGGTCATATATCAGAACCCCTTTTATCTGAATGTTCTACTTAACAGCCTGGGCATTTTGGTTGTCACATAAACGTAAAAATAAGAGTACATAAAATCTCTTGTGTTCATTTCTAAGTATTTTTTTCTTATTCCATGGTCGGAGTCTACAGTAAAGTAGTAAAACTAGCTTACTGCAGTAAACTGGCACCACACTGATGCACTTCCAAGAATGTTGGCTGTTCATGCAGCTGTGATATATAAAAAAATATAATTTTGCAATTAGCACAGAGAATTAAGGCTATGGACGTTAGCTCTTGTGGTACAGATTTTGATTATTTTAGCCCTCATTTGCTTACTGTATTCCTTGAACAAGTCACTTAACCAGGAATTCCTCCCTGGTTGCCCCTGAAAAGGATGTACATCAGGCCTAACTGGTTAATAAAAAGACTGTGGTGGCATTATTTTACTGAAGCTAGGCATGTTAAAGTGGTATTTTAAATAAATGACTGTTGAAAAGATCTCTTATTTAATCTGAGTCAAGGAACCATTATATCCAAGGATTTAAATTTTGCTTGTGACATAAATAGGCCATGTTGATGAGACACAAATGTGTCTCAGAAGGTCTCCATGCACTGGAACAAGCTTCCTATCCATGTGACGCAGTCCATCCTTAGCCCTATTTAAGCATAACTTTGACCAATAGATGGAAATTGGAAATCAACCCTGTTCCACCTAGTTTTTTCTGGACTATCCACAAATCAAATAAATTCTCTGGTAGTCAGGAAAACACTGTACAAACTCCAATATTCTGTTTCACAAAAGGAAACAGACTATCATTGTTTGTTAAATTGGCTGATTTACTATGCTTTTTTACAGAAAAGCATAGTAAATCGGCTGAAAGCAGTCATCCGGAACAGAAAAAGAGGGCGTTCCCATCAGATGATGTCACAGTGATGTCACAAAAATGGGCGGATCATGGGTGGGAGAGGGGTGGGAATGGGTGGAGTTATGGGTGATGAGAGGGGCGTAACCTTAGTCCGGTTTTAGCCACAAAGAAAGCTGGCAACCCTAGTTACAGGAAAGGTGGGAAACAAGCGCAAATGTGGGCTTTTAAACCAGAAAGTTGAAAGAGATGGAAAAACTGCCCAAACGGCCAATAAACTACAATTTCTGGGCCAGAAACCACTCTTGTGATAGATAGGCTACCTAGTGCTTACCACTCCCACTGATAAGCTAGAAGGCTTCCTTCCAACACAGAAAGACTTGGGGGGGGGGGGGTCAGAAGTTTACACACAGTCCTGGTTACAGCAAATCTGTATCTGGACTAGACTAGTTACAGGAAAGGCAGGAAACAAGCTTAGAATTTTTTTTTTTTTGAAAGTAGAAAGGGAGAAAAGAGAACCAGAAGATAATTCAAAATTAAGGACCTAAGTGACTTGCCCTTCACAAATGTTCTCTCTGCATTAGGTAGAATGAGCTAGTGACACTAGACTGGAATAGAGATGGGACAGAACTGAACAGATGGGACTGGTAGGTGTGTCTGAAGTCAAAATATGATCTCACTGTACTCAGTTGAGTGAGCAAATGAAATAGACCCAGGAGGAGTGTTCAAACACAAATTTACAGGAGGGGCAGGCAATTCCAAAGTCACCAAGATTAATACCAGAACAAGAACAGGGAGGGCAGGCAGGAAACTAACTGCAGAGACAGAGGGAGACCACAGTTACTATGAAACAATTAAATAGAAAAATAAATAACTACAGAGAGACACAGACACACTATTCAATTAAACAATTAAATAGACAGAAAAATGAAATGCAAGTTTGTACTTTACTCAGCTAGTAATGCAGTTGATTGTAGGTATGTAGCAGAAATCAAACAACACAGGTATTGAGCAGTCATGCTACACATGAGCCTGCCACATGGGGTCCCTTACTACTGATGACAGCTGATCATCATTAGCTGTAGTGGGACTGGAACTCAGAGCTGCACTGACAGCACGGGGTCACTTCTCCTCCAGACGGGTGCATGATAATGTTATGCAGAATGCATCATGCAGTAAACGTCCTGCATTCAGTAGCTAGGTCATACTGAAGGGCACCCCAGACTCATCCAGGCACCTGAAATGGCTCTTCAGGAGGGCAAAGACCCTCTCAATGACAATATGGGTCTGCGACAGGGATGTGTCGCCTCTGCAGCTCCACTTCAATTTCCTGCTGATTTCATGAGCCATGGCTTCTGTGGACATCCAGTGTCATTAAAAAAAAAGAATGAAAGAAAGAGAGGAAAAAAAGGCAGATAAAACACAAAAAAATGTTGATATTCAGCAATACATTTTAACATGAATAACTACTTAAATACAATATTAAAATAAATATGTCAAACAAACCCCAACTGCACACAACACCAAAATGAACTGTAAAAATGCCCCAAAGTCCTGGCAGATGAGAATGCTGATATCAAGAAACAAACGCAATAAAGGAATATATAAATAACAAGATTTAATACAAAAAGTGAGGGCTTTCACGGTAGTACCTTACCGCTTCTTCAGACAAATATAACAATCCATGCTAAAACTTGTATACCTAACTGACATCACTCCAATTAAGCTCTTATCCAACAGAATCAAATGGCTTAAAAAACATAAAAACACAAGCATAGAATCTCCTTCCAATTACATAATGAATTTACATAACTTAAAAAATACAAAAAATTATGTATTTGCATCCATAATCAGATATGTAAAAGATAAAAACACAAAAGAACAAAAAATACACACACACATATATATATATATATATATATATATATATATATATATATATATATATGTTTGAAAAATAAAACTATATTTATGCAAAAAAACTTTCATAAAAAAATAAGACAAAAAACAAATATGCAGAGTAACCCTAGTAACCTAGGGATTAACAACCAAATATTCATTTCAGCTGTTTGTTTTTCAATAACGGCTTTAATGGAACATTATCATTTAACCCCATTACCTGATGCGCCCCTAGCCTCAAGATCCATTCTAACTCAACCACCTCAGTACGGGTCACTATGTCACCTCCACGTAAGCTGGAACTAATAACATGTAGTACTTGAAAAACTAAAGTATGGTTAGAACCTGTTGTCAACACATGTTTAGCCAAGGTGCTAAAATCATGCCCCTTCTTAATACAATACATGTGGTCTCTAATCCTTTCTTTCAAACTCCTGTTGGCCTTTCCTACATAAAAGTGAAAACAGTGTTGACAATGAGCAAGATAGACCACATGTCTAGTATTACAATCGGCAGATGCCCTAATCTGCCACCAATAGCCAGTAAATGGATGTCTAAAAAATCTAGACTCATGTATGTGGTGGCAAAAGTTACACTTATTACACTTGGACGTACCCATAAATTGTTGAGGCTCAGGAATCTTGTATCAGGGATAGCACAGTTGCTGTTTCAAATTGCATTTGTTCTTGTATACAAATCTAGGGCCATCCTTCAATAAGTCCAAACACCTGTTATCAGTCTGCAATATATGCCAATTCCTTCTAATAATGTCCTTCACAATATCAATGCCATGAGTATATCAAAGTAATCAGGGGACACTTGATAATCTCCAAAGGTTGCACAACAGGTCTGTGCTTATCAGAGAAATATGGGCAAGCCCTGCCCTCATGCTCACTAATCACTTTAACACAAGCTTGATCTACCTCACTTTGCATATAACCCCTAGATATAAATTTATTTTTCAAATCAGATAAACTCCTATTGAAATCTATTGTGTTACATGACAGTCATGAAACTCTCAAAGCCTGTCCTTTAGCAATGTTACCAGATATATGGTGAGGGTGCATACTCTGCCTATGAAGGTAGGATGGTCTATAGCAACCTTCCTGTACATTTTGGTTAATAGGCTCTCACCTTCCCTCCGGATATTGACATCCAGGAAGTCAATACTCTCCACTGAGCAGAACATCGTGAATTTGAAAAAATCACTACTGGTGTTTAAATAATGAAGAAATCCATCCAGGACCTGTCTGTTACCACTCCAGCCAATAAACATATCATCGACAAAACGTCGATATATGACAATGTGATCTCTGTTTATTCACTACATGTTGTTGTTCCCAGTTGGACATAACCAAGTTGGCATATGAGTTAGCACAACTGGTTCCCATAGCCACCCCAGATTGCTGCCAAAAGCACCTGTCCTGAAACATGAAGATATTATGTTCGAGCACCATTTCCAACAGTAAACATAGAAAATCAACATACCTGATATCAAACTTACTGCTTCTAATCAAAGCTGCTCTAACCATACCAATTCCTTCCTGGTTTGGAATGCATGTAAAAAGGGACACAACATCCAATGTTACTAACAGCTGAATAGTGGGAATGTTCTTATCATTGGTCACCACATAAAGATCTCTTAGAAAATTCTCAGTATCCTTGAGTATGATGTCACTCATCTCAAGGAATACATGTAATTGTCTGTCCAAATATATGGACATGGCTTCAGTTAGCCAACTACTGCCAGCTACGATCGGTCTAAACGCTGGTAAAGTGGGGTGCTTATGGATCTTGGGCAGGCCATGCATCTGTAGGATTAATGGATATTCAGTAACACAATAATCTAAAAGTTCCTTAGTAAATAAACCTAATTTAAAACACTCACATAGACAATTATCTATTCGTGTTTTCATTAAAGATGCCGTATCTACATCGACCTGTACATATACATTGACATCAGATAGCATCTTATTCATCTTATCATAGTAATAATCAGAATCCAGTATTACAATAGGGCCACCCTTATCAGCTGAGGGGATGACTATTGATTGATTCTTAATCAGGTCACCTAATGCTTGTTGCTCTAATCTCGTTAAATTATTACAATGCCTCATTTTAGCTTGTTCCATAGCTGCATACATTTCTTTATCACATACAGATAAAAAATACATTGAGAGCTGGTGGAAAAGCAGGTGTGAAGGTACTGGGTTTCCTAAAAGCCTTTGGCTCACTCATTATGTTTTCATTCATGGAAGGTTGCTCATGGAAAAACATTCGTAAAGACAAATTACCCAAAAACAAATGCAAATTAATCATGGAGTCAATAAAGTTTACCTTGGCTGTAGGTATGAATGTCAGCCCCTTAGATAGAACCGAACATTCATACTGTGTCAATCTATGACTGGAAATAATCCAAACTAGGTCATTGCCTCCATTCCCCACATCGTCTTCAATGACCAGTTCTGATATGTGGAGGGCGGCTCCTTGCATTTCTGACCCTTTTGCAGAGATGTTGTTGATACAACTCCATGCATCACACACACACTACCTGGCATTTGATGGAATGGTAGCTCTTCCTATGGTGGTACCACTCACCCTGTGGACCAGAAGGGCCCATATTTGCAACATGGGAGAAAACTGTCCCACCAAGTGCCTCAGGGAAATGTGCCAAAGGCATGCATAGTCTTGGCTTGGTGTTAAGGTCACACTTTGCAACCAGAGTGAAGAAGAGGGAAAATTTTGACTGTGAAAAACAAATGAAGTACAACATATTTATTAGCATACAGAGATTTACATCATTCCTCATTTACATCTCATTATTCACACATTTGCATAGACACATTGGAGGTCATCACAGATTTGCATAAATGGATTCTTTGAATCACAGCTCAACTGCACTTGTCCATGAAGGTCTTGGATAGCTTAAGTCATTTGCATAACTGACTGTGAATACAGGCCTGATTCCATGCTTTATGAGATAAGTTTTATATCTGAATTCATGCTTTATGAAATACATTCTGAGTTTGATTTAATTTTTATGACACATTTTATTTCTGATTTCATACTTTATTGCATATATTCAGTTTTTGATTCCATGTTTTATGACATACATTCTATATCCGAGTTTATGGCTTATGTCATAATCTGATTCCATATTTTATGTCATGTATTCTGTGCATGATTCCATGTATTATAACACTGATTCTATGTCTGATTCCATGCTTTATGTCACACTTTCAGTGTCTGATTCCATTCTTTATGACACACATTCTGTCCATACCTCTTAACATTCCAGATTTTCACAGAATATTCAGATTGTTACCTCATACTATTGTTCTATTCATCAAACCATTTGTGGTTTTCCCACAAATTACTGAGGACTTCAGTTCATAGGTTCATAGGTTCATAGGATGATAGTAGACTATTGGCCCAGAGACCCTTGTAAGCCTAGCCAAGAATTTCACCAGTGTTCCCACAAATTCAGCACCTGTTTTCCCTGTCCAGCAGGGACACAGGTGAGATCACAGGGGTATAGTTTCTGTTTACCATCCAGTCATTCAGATTCCTCTTAAAGAGGGCTAGTTAGGTACTCTGCTTGACATGGAGAGGAAGTCTATTCCATAGATGGGGAAGTCATTGGGACACAAATCTATCCCGCCAACAAGTTCCATTAATGTCACAAACCAGGTTGAGACCTTGTGAGCGGGTTGTGTGAATGGAGTTTGCCTTAAGGCTGAGTCTGAGACAGCCCTGTATGCCAGACACAGGTCACCTCTGAACAGTCTGTATGAGACTGAGTAGAGGGACAGAGTTTTAGCCTTTCTGTAAAGGACAGGTGTTTGAGACCCTGGATTTTCCTGGTCAGGAACCTCTGTGGTCTCTGCAACTGCTGCATGTGCTTGGCAAGGTACATGCAGAAGGGAGCATTGTACTCGATAATGGGATTTGATAACGGAGATGTACAGGGATGTTATGACCTCCTTATTCCTGGATGAAATACCCTTACTTATGAGGTGGGCCATGTAGAAAGCATGGTGGTCAAAAGTCAGGTTGCTATCAACTTGGCTGTGCAAGTACCTCATGACTGATAGCATGCTTAGTACACTGTTATTGATGTGATAATTATTGGGGAGACCATTTTTCCCAAAAGGGATAATGATTAATTTCTTGGCATTCAGTTTGAGGCCATGCTTCTGGCACCAGTCATTAGTTTGGTTAAGCCCTCTTGGAGGATGTTCACATCACTAGGGGAATTTATGACAGTGCCCAGCTTGCAATCATCTGCAAACATGGTCAACCACAGACCACTGGTTTTGGCTTGCATCAAGTATATCCCAAACAGTAGAGGCCCCAAGACTGATCCTTGGGGTACGCCACTTGTTATGGGTCTACTACTAGAGGTGGCTTCCCCTATTTTGACTGAGTGGGTTCTATCAGTGAGCCAGTTAGCTACTCATCTGGTAACATATGGGTTGATGCCTAGCTGGGAGAGTTTATCTATTATGCCCGAGTGGGGAATAGTGTTGGTAGCTTTAGCTAGGTTAGGTAGGTGGTGTGCACTGTCTTGCCCTCATCCATGGCTTTGGTGACTGTTTCGAAGAAGGTGACCAAGTTTAACAGGCATGATCTCCCTTTGACAACACCAAACTGTGTGGGATCAAGCATTTGGAGGTTTCCAATGTCCTTGTTTATAAGGTCCATGATAATGCATTCCATGGCCTTGCAGATCAGGCTAGTTAGGCTGATTGGCCTATAATTGCCTGGGTTGGTGGATGCTCCATCTTTGTGCAGAGGGATGACAGTGGCTGTCCTCCATTCTGCTGGGATGAAGCCGGTGCACAGGCTTTGGTTGAATAGGGTGCCTAGTGGTGCTGCGAGCTCTTGCCTGAGTTCATGTAGGACACAGCCAGGGATGTTGTCAGGTCCCATGGAGGCTGTATTTTTGCCTTTGGGAGGGTATTAATAACCTGCTCCCTGGTGATGAGGAGTGAGGGGCAGGTACTGGGGATGTCCTGGTTTACTGATTGGGGGGAGGGGGGTAAAGTTTTCACTGAACTTGTCTGCCAGCAGGTTGGCTATATCTATGCATTTGTGTATGTGGTATTCTTGACCACCAATTCAGAGCAGATTTGGGAGTTACCTTTGAGATTGCGGACATATGTGAAGAAGGCCTTGTGATTGTCCTTAGTGGATGAGGCCAATTTGGACTCAAAGTTAGCCTTAGAGGATTTCACCAGTGACCTTATTTGCTAGTTCAGACAAAAGAGAGATTGCTTCCAACTTGGCATCTTCTCCTTCTTGGTCCTGGACAGCAATTTTTTTTTCCCTTTTATTATAGAGTCTGTTTATTGCTGCTGTCCACCAGACAGGTTTACTCTTCCTTGAGGAAGATGATTTGGTCCTGTAAGGTATTGCTGAGTCCATGCAGCTATATAGGTGCTCATATAGTTTTTTAGTGTAGGCTTGGACATTAGTGCTTGATTCAACTAAAGGGATGGTGGCTGTGAAGCTGCTTATACCTGCTCTCAGGAGGCTGCTGTCAGCTTTGGAAAAGTTTTTTTGTTCGACCCTGGCAAGCAATTGCAGTAATGGAACACTATTTAGCAATGAAAATACAGTTAAAACAGTATAAAACCGTACAAAAATGCAGTGAAACAGTAAAAAAGCTTTATAACAGTGCAAAATGTAGTAGATTAGCTGTATAGCACAACTATAAGCATTAAGAAGTGCAATTCAATAAAATAAATGTGAGAAAAAACTTATTTTGCTACTGGAGCCTCAGGGATTTTCTGCTTTGTCACAGTGATGAATCACCACTCCGCAGCCTGGTAAACATTTGAGTTTCAGGCTTCATATCCTGCATGTTAAAACAAATCCTGTTATTCTAGCAACTTTATAAGTTTATAAGAGCAATACTTAAAATCTGGCCATATTTTTGGGCCTTTGCCACAACATTATTTTGGGTTTGTACAGGTTTCTTGCAATAAGAAGTTGACAGGTATGATTCTGTCTCTGATTCCATGCTTTATATCCTACATTGAATGTTTGTTTCTGTAAAAGGAAAAAACTTCAAAAACCAATGCACGTTAGGTTCAAGCAAGGCACCCTTTATTACTTGCAGCAAGGAAACAAAGCATGTAGGTACAGGATTTGTCTGGCTCTTCAGTGATCAGTATGTTATTCTTATACAGTTCTCTTCATGTCACACAGAAAATGTTACTATTCTATTGCTGACTTAGTTGGACACAACTTTCTGTATGTTTCACAGAAATTATTACCAGACTTATTGCTGACATGGTTGGATTATTTGCTGTCTTGCAAAAACATTTTGAGAAAAACAACCTGGCCTTGGGCTTATTTTAGCCCACCTTAACTTTTCAATTCTTCAATTGTACAGTTCTAATACATGTGTTACATTTTGTCTAGATTCAAGGTACATTTCTAGCTTTAGTACAAGTAATGCTGACTATGGTTTATACTTTCAAGCATCTATTGTTTTCTTTATCAAAGCTTCTAGCAGCTGCATATTTTCTCATGGTATAAGCAGAAATGAAATATCTCTTTGTTAAGTTTCATGACATTAGCAGAAATGAAATGTCTCTTGTTATTTTCATGACATTAGCAGAAATTAAATGTCTCTTGTTAAGTTTCTAATAGCTGTGCAGATTCATGCAGTGTGAACAGAATAAATGTATTAACCCTTTTAAACCTCGACCATATTACTATTATATATTTTTCAGTTTCCTTGCATTTTAATATAATGTAATATTACTTTATGACATAATGTCTATGTTTCATGTCAGATTCCATGCTTTATAACATACATATTTCTAATATAATGCTTTAACCTACATTCAATGTATGGCTGCATGCTTTATAAAATCTGTCTAATTCCATGCTTAATCACATAGATTATGTGTCTGTTTCCATGCTCTGTGGCACACATTCCACTCCTGATTCCATGTTCTGTGGCACACATTCCATGCCTGATTCCATGCTCTGTGGCAGACATTCTACTCCTGATTCTATATTCTGTGGCACACATTCCATGCCTGATTCCATGATCTGTGGCACACATTCCAATCCTGACTTCATGCTTTTCCTCATTAGTTCTTTGCCTGATTTTGTGGTTTATGACATACATTCTATGGGTTATCCCATGGTTAAGGAAATGCAATCTTTATCTGTTTCCTTGCTTTATGACATACATTCTTTGTTTGATTCCATATGTTTTGACATAATATTCTGAGTCTGATTTTATGCTTTCTGAAATAATATTGTGAAATAATATTCTATGTTTGATTCCATGCTTTCTGACAAATGTCTGATTCTTTGCTTTATAGCATATACTCTACATATGATTCCAGGTTTTATGATATATATTCTTTGATTTCATGCTTTTTGACTTACTATGTCTGAGTCAATGATCTGACATAATATTCATAGCTTTAGTACATATACATATATACTTTATGACATTATATTCTCTGCCTGATTCCATACTTTTGACAAATGTTTGATTCTTTGCTTTATATCATGTATTCTAAATATGATTTCATGCTTTTATTCCATGCTTTGCGACTTATTATGTCTAAGTCAATGATTTGACATATATTCTATGTCTGAGTCGTAGCTTTAGTACATATACTCTATAGCTGATTTCATGCTTTATGGCATAATATTCTATGCCTGATTCCATTCTTTCTGACAAATGTCTGATTCTTTGCTTTATAGTATATATTCTATGTATGATTCTATGTTTTATGATGTATGTTCTTTGATTCCATGATTTGTGACTTACATCCTATTTCTACATCCAATCTATGTCTGATTCATAGTTTTAGTACATAGGTTCATAGGTTCATAGGTAGGTACTAGGCTATTGGCTCTAGGGCCTATATAAGCCTAGCCAAAAGGTACCCTGGCTTTCGCTACCCAAGAAAATTATTTTCCTGTGCCACTTTTGAGCAGAGCCACAGAAGTGATCCCGGGATGAATTTCCTATCTCCCATCCAATCATCAAGATTTTTCTTGAAGAGTGCTAATGAGGAGCTTTGTTTGATATAGATAGGTAGTTTGTTCCAGAGTATGGGAAGTCTCTGGGACAGGAATCTATCCCTCCAGCATGTTCTGTTTATTGTGGTGACAAGGTTTAGGTCCCTAGAGCATGTAGCTCATAGGGATCGGGATTTCTTTAAGTGGAGCATGTCTAAAAGCTCTGGGTTTGACATAGCTTTGTGTGTTAGGTAGAGATTGCCTCTGAATAGGCAATATGCGATGGAGTAAAGCTGCAGTTTTTTGAGACGGTCTGCTTAGGGCATCTGTTTGAGGCCGGTAATCCTCTTTGTGAGGTATTTCTGTGGCCTTTCCAGTTGTTGTAGATGTCTTGTGAGGTACATACCAAAAGGGGCATTGTACTCTATAATGGGTCTAATGAGTGACGAGTAGAGGGGAACAATGACCTCTTTTTTCCTGGATGAGAAACCTTTTGTGATGAGGTGTGCCATGTAGAAGGATTTCCTGACTACTGTGGTGATGTGATTATCAAAGGAGAGACTACTGTCCACCTGTGTCCCAAGGTCTCTTATCACACTTTTGGTGTTAAGTAGACAACCGCCTATGTGGTAGTTCATAGGTACAGAGTTTTTACCAAAAGGGATGACAATGCACTTTTTGGCATTGAGCTTGAGGCCATGGCTTTGACACCGGGCATCTGTCTCAGCAAGGCCCTTTTGTAGGATATCCACATCTTTTGGAGTTTTGATTATGGCTCGTAGTTTGCCGTCATCTGCGAACTTCATTAGCCAAAGACCTTCTGTGTTGGCCTGTACTTCAGAGAAGTAGATAACAAACAGGAGAGGACCCAGGACTGAACCCTGTGGTACTCCACTTGTCACTGGTCTGAAGTTGGATTTGGAGTCTGCTACTTTCACAGTGTGGGTTATGTCAGTGAGCCAGTTGGCAACCCATCTTGTGACATAGGGATTGATACCTAGTTTAGTGAGTTTATCTATAATTTCAGAGTTGGGGATGGTGTCAAAAGCCTTGGCGAGATCTAGATAGGCTGTGTGAACCACCTTACCCTCATCTATGGCTTTGGTGACTGCTTCAAAGAAGTCTATCAGGTTTAGGAGACATGATCTGCCTTTTACAAACCTGAACTGGGTGGGGTCCTGAGTTTGGAGATTACCAATGTCATTGTTTATAAGTTCCATGATGATACGTTCCATAGCCTTGCAGACAAGGCTTGTTAGGCTAATGGGGCAGTAGTTTCCAGTGTCTGTGGTGGCTCCCGTCACTGTGCACCATTCAGTGGGCACATAGCCTGAGGTGAGGCTATGACTGAACATGGTACTTAGGTGGGGTGCCAGTTCGTTCTGTAGTTCATGTAGAACACAGCCTGGGATGTTGTCAGGTCCCATGGATGCTGTGTTCTTGGCTTTGGATAGTGTATTTTTTACTTCTGCACCCGTGATTACAGGAACTTTGCATTCTTCTGGTATAGAGATGGGACCTTTAGGGGATGACAGGGGGGTAAAGTTAGCACTGAACCTATCTGCCAGGATGTTGGCAGTATCAGTTGGTTCTGTATATTTAGTGCCATTGTGCTGTAACTCAGAGCAGATCTGAGTGTTGCCATTGAGATTCTTGACATAGCTATAGAATGCTTTGTGGTTGTCTTTAGAGTCAGTGGCGATTTTGTTTTCATAACTAGCCTTGGAGGATTTTATGAGGGATCTCAGCTTCTTACTGAGGCTGACCAGGGAGTTTCTCCAATCATGGGAATTTACTCTTTTTTGCAACAGTTTCTTTCTTCTGTTGTAAAGTCTGTCTATGGCAGGGGACCACCAGATTGCCTTCCTTTTTTTGGGGGATAGCATCTTGGTTCTGTTAGGGATTGCGCGATCCATGCACTCATGTAAGTGCTTATAAAGTGCATTTGTGTAGGATTCAGCAGTCATACCTCTATTGTCTGTTAGCATGGGTGTCGTGAAGTTTGCCACTTCTGTCTTAAGAGATTTTTTACTGTGGTTTCCCTAATGGGGGTGGGGGAGGGACGTGGATGTCTAGGGTGATTAGCTTATGGTCTGATCTAACCAATGAGGAATTGACCTCTGGTGTGGCTCACTGGTTGCCCATGTTGGTAATAACCAGGTCTAGGATATTGCTGCCCCTGGTGGGGGTGTGGATAAGTTGATCCAAGGCATTGGAATTTATGAATTTCAGAAAACGTTGAGCACAAGATTTGGTACATGAGTAGTTTTCCCAGTTAATGGTAGGGTAGTTGAAATCGCCCATTATTAGGGTGTTAGGTTGTACCCTAATATTTTCCAGTGTATCAAGAAATGAGGAGTGGGAATCCTGGGGCATGGTGGGGGATCTGTAGCAAGCTACAATTTGGATTATGGTCTTGCCCAGAGTTAGTTTTACTTGGATAATCTCGGATGCATTATGCTGAGCAACTAGCCTGGAGGTGTGGATATCCTTAATGAATATGGACACACCTCCGCCTTTAGTGTTTCGGTCCAGGTTAGGTGGCCAAAAGGTGTGGTATGAATTATAGCCTGGTAATGCAGGGGTACTTTCTGGAGCCTTGAACCAAGTCTCTGTCACTGCACAGATGTAGATGTTCTCCATTTTAAGGAGTGGCTCGAGTGAGTGCATTTTGAGATTTAGACTTCTAGCATTGAGTAGCAATACCCTGAGATTCTTCTTGCCTGTATCTGTTACGGTGGTGAATTTGTCATTTGAACCTTGCCTATAAAAGGCACTATAGGGGTGGCTTGAGCCTTAGCCAGTATCCTGAATCCCAGGGGTGACAGATGCAGGCCATCTCTGGTAAAGCATTGTGGTTTGTCGATCATGTCATCCTAGGCAGACAGATACTGGATCCCCTTAGAATGACACCAGAAGCTTAGCCAATTGTTGAAGTCATTTGTTTTGTCCTTGTACTGTGGTATTATTCTGGGTGATGGCAGGATGCTACTCAGGGCTAGGGTCATACCTGCCTGGGCTACAAGATCAGGCAGCTCCTCCATGTCCCTTTTCATGTAGTCCAAGGAGGTATGTCTCAGGTCATTCACACCCACATGGACAATGACAGAGTCATATTTGTACTTGTTGTGGAGTGACCTGAGTGCATGCATTATGTGGCGGATCCTGGCACCTGACAGGCAGCTGACAGTAACTTTCTCCTTGTTTAGCCTGGTGAGTGGAATATCAGTGTGCCTGACTATAGAGTCACCTATGACTAGAGTGTTGGGTACGTTGTTATGCCTTATGGGCTGTGGTTGAGTGGCACACTGAGTTTGTGGGCTATGTGTCCACATATCCAATATATCTGATTTCAAACTTTATGACATATTATACAAGGATGGGACATTATTCAAAAACGTGCATGGTGATTGAACAGATAAACCAGTGTTCCCGTTTTAAACTGAGCATATACCAGTAGAAAAAAGTCCGGTCACTAAAGTACCATTGAGCGGACAGACTTTTTTCTATTGATATATGCTACAGAGGTATACCTCTCAATTGTCCATATTTTTGCCTCATATTTTTGGTTTGTTCCTCATAAAATCTGTGGTTTTCTGACAAATTGCTGAGGAGTGAAGTAATTAAATAATGTCAAGCATTTGAGTTTCAAACTTTGTATCCTTCAGCCAATGCATGCTAAAACAAATCTTTTTATTCTGGTAGCTTTCTAAGTTTAGAAGAGCAACATTTACAATTTGTTCTTATTTTGGGGCCTTTGTCTCTATCATTTAATGCTTTGTCCACATTTCATGAACTAAGACTTTTTGAGGTATATACAGAAGGCAAACCAAATACAAGAAAAATCAGGTATGTTCTGCAAAACTAAAGAAATGTACCTCATTTTCCTTGTATTTCTCCACTGTCTCTGCAGCCTCTCGTACCTCTGAACTTTCCAATTTTTATAGTAAAAAATGAAAAAAAATCAACAAAGGTTCTCTTTTTTTCTGTTGCTTCTATTGAATAACACTGATGTACTGTGCACGAGTGGGGATGCAAGTCCCATATCCATGCACAGTATATCAATAAACATGAAAGAACAGGAAATATGAGGCTTTACCTATGACTGGCCTTGTTTAATTTTTTTTTTTTTTTTTTTTTTATTTATTTAACATTTGTTGACCTGGAAAGTCCGACTAGGTTCCACAGATCCTGTTTTCAGCGGAGGCCCGAGGACTCGGCATTCGCAATCTTGATCAAACTACACCAACCATGTGTAAATCTTCATATACCCACACCAACTCATCAGTTATTTCTTAAATATTCTGTGCCTGATATCATTCTTTGTGACAGGTTTCCTGTGTCTGATTCCATGCTACCTGACATATATTCTGTCTGCTTACATGCTTTGTAACATAAATTCTATGTACATACCTCTCAACTGTCCAGATTTTCACAGAATGTCCAGATTTTTGCTTCATATTTTGGTCTTTTCTGCATGAAAGGTGTGGTTTTCTGGCAAGTCACTGAGGATTGAAGTCACTAAACAATGACATACATTTGAGTTTCAGACTTCATATCCTTCAGGAAATGCATGCCACCAGAAATCCTGTTGTTCTAGTAATTTTCTAAGTTTATAATCGGAATATTTAAAATATGTCCCTATTTTTGGGGTGCTTGTTTCCTCATTATTTTAGACATTGTCCAGATTTTTTGTGCTAAGAGGTCTATGTCTATTTCTGTTCTTCATGTAATATTTCTTGTCTTATTCCATTGAACAGATCAATGCCCTAATTACATTGCAGAATCCAAAGTCCATTACTGAGGCTCGGCTCAGACCTGCAACCCTTCCCTCCATCACCTCTTTATTCATTATAACTACTTTCTATACTGTAGAGAAAAATAAAAAAAAGTTGGCGGTACACTTCTTCTATACAAATCTTCCCTGCAAGTAACTCTACATAAAAAACATGTCTTTTGGCTTTTCCCAGTTAGGGGTCGCCACAGCAGATCACCAGTCTGCAGATTGATTGGCAGTGAGTTTTTACGGTGCTGAGTTGCGAGCCCGGTGCCCAACCTTCACAGAAGGCACACACACATGAACCTATCTGCTTGTCTTTAAAACTCACTTGACCGCAGGGAGGACATGTAAACTCTGCACAGAAGTCACTCCAGCCGAGAATTGAACTGGAGAACTTCTTGCTGTGAGGTGACAATGCTAACCACTGCACCACTGCAGTCTATCCTCCAACATAAACAAGCAAAATCCATCTCTGTTTCTGTCCAAAACTGGCTCTTAGCTGAAATTCATCTCTCAAAGAGACCTTTCTTACAAAAAATGAGTTGCATGTTTACTTCCTGTACTTGGACATAGAATATTATGTCACAAAACATGGAATCCCACATAGAATATACAGGCCATAGAGCAATGATTCAATTATAGAGTTTGTCAGAAAGTATGGAATAAAACAAAGAATATTAAAGCAATAACTGATGACGTGGTGTGGTATATTGAAAATTTACCCACAGTTGGTGTGGTTTAATCATGAGGGCGAAGCCCAAGTGATTAAATAAAGCCAGCCTTGGGTAAATTTCAATATACCACAACCATTATTGCTATTATACATTGACATTATTTAAGAAAAAAAATACTTACTTTTCTTAAATAATGTCTTTGTATAATGGCGCATTACTGTTCTTCCACTGGTTGTGGTACACTGCTTCCTTGTTTTGATGTACTGAGCATGCGTATGGGACTTGCGTCCCACGCATATCCAGTACAGCAATGGTTACAAACAGAAACAATGGAGAAAAGAAACTCTCCGTTGCTTTTTTTTTTTGTTTAAAAAATATATTTTGAGGACTTTATACCAACGGAAAATAGTCCGTGCGACCAGACCATTTTTCTGTTGGTATATTGTGGGATTTACAACGGGCATGCTGGCCAATCAGCGTGCAAGTTTTGGAATATTAATGGGGGGGTCATTGTATAATATGCCATAAACAGTTACAGAATATTATGTCACAAGGCATAGAATCAGGCACAGAATATTATGGCCTAAAGTATGCAATCTCACAGAATGTTATGTTCCAAAGCATTTAATCAGACACAGAGTATTATATCATAAAGTATGGAATCAGACATAAAATGTATCACATAAAACATGAAATCAGACATAGAATATATCTCCTAAAATATGGAATAAGACATAAAATGTTATGTCATGAAGCATGCAATCAAATATAGAATGTACATTAAAGCATGAAATCAGACATAAAATGTCTGACTTAAAGGGTGGGATCAGACAAATGTATTTATAAGCATGAAATCAGGCATAAAATATATGCAAAGTGTGTGTGTGCACATGTGTGAGTGTGTGTGTGTGTGTGTGTGTGTGTGTGTGTGTGTGTGTGTGTGTGTGTGTGTGTATATAAATATATATGGATTTGTAATTGTTCATTGACTTGCAGAAATGTCAACAGTAACTTCGACTGTCATGGCTGAAACAGAAAAATATCCGTTAATAAAGGATTGAAATAAAATACTCACACCCCCCTAACTATATTTATCAACTCCAGGGTTGCACGACATTGGGGAGGGGGACAATTCCCAGTTTTATGCCATGAATAGTGGTTTTCAATCAAATGAAATTTTGACCAAATGAGTGTCGATCGAATGGTCTGTCGATCAAATGTAGTAGATCCATATATATATATATATATATATATATATATATATATATATATATATATATATATATATATATAAACACACACACACACACACACACACACACACACACACACACACACACACACACGTCATAAGTACTGGAATGAGACATAGAATATTAGTCATAATGTATAGAATGATACATAAAATATGTGTCATAAGCTGTGTAATCAGTCATAAAATATATATCATAGGATCATAGGAAGTTACTAGGCTACCAGCCCTGGGATACTTACAAGCCTAGCCAAATTTTATGTCCCCACTCCCAAAGTCAGTACCTGTTGCCCCTGTCCAGCAGGTGGGATCCTGGGGGTAAATTTTCTGATTCCCATCTATTCATCCAGGTTATGCTTAAAAAGGGACAGTGTGGTACTCTACTTGACATGGAGAGGGAGTTTGTTCCATAGATGGGAGAGCCTCTGGGACACAAATCTATCCCTCCAGTAGGTCCAAATGATGTCAAAGGCCAGCTTGAGGTCCCTAGTGTGAGTTACGTGAGGTGTTTGATTTGCAGATATGCAGCATTTCCAGTAAGTCGGGGTCAGAGATAACCTTGTATGCCAGACAGAGGTCACCACTGAGCAGTCTATAAGAGACCAAGTAGAGTGACAGGGACATTAGCCTATCCATATAGGATAGATGTTTGAGGCCCTGGATTCTCCTAGTCAGAAACCACTGCGGTTTCTCCAGCTGATGCATGTGCTTAGCGAGGTACATACCGAAAGGGACATTATACTCAATTATTGGTTTGATAAGGGAGGAGTACAGGGAGGTTATGACTTCTTTTTTCCTGGATGTAATGCCCTTACTTATGAGGTGGGCCATATAAAATGTCATTCATACTACAGAGGCTACATGATGGTTAAATGTTAGGTTGCTATCAACCTGGGTGCCCAAATCCTTCACGACTGATTGTGTGCTAAGAATGTTGTTGTTGATGTGGTAATTTGCAGGGACATCATTCCCGCCAAAGGGGTTAATGATGCACTATTTAGCATTGAGTTTGAGGCCATGTTTTTGGCACCAATCATTTGTTAATGTAAGACCCTCTTGGGGAATATCCACATAATTTGGGAAATTAATGACAGCCTCCAGTTTGCAGTCATCCCCAAACTTGGTCAGCTATAGGCCTTTGGTTTTGACCTGCACATTGGAGAAGTAGATTCCAAACTGCAGAGGCACCAGGACTGATCTCTGTGGTACACCATTAGGTTTAAGTCTACTACTTGAGGTATATTCCCCTATTTTGACTGTATGCATTCTGTCAGTGAGCCAGTAGGCTACCCATCTAATGACATATGGGTTGATGCCTAGCTGGTTGAGCTTGTCTATGATGCCCAAGTGGGAAATGGTGTCAAAGGCCTTGGCCAAGTCAAGGTAGGTAGTATGCACCTTTTTTCTCCTCATCCTGGGCCTTGGTGTCTGTCTCGAGGAAGTTCATCAAGTTTAACAGGCATAATCTCCCTTTGACGAACCCAAACTGGGTAGGATCAAGTGCTCGGAGAATGCCAATGTCTTTGTTAATGAGGTCCATGACAATGCGTTCCATGGCTCTACAGTTCAGGCTACATAGGCTAATGGGCCTATAATTACCTAGGTTGGTGGATGTGCTGCCTTTATGCAGTGGGATGACAATGGCTGTCCTCCACTCAGCTGGGACAAATCCAGTACTCAAACTATTATTGAATAGGGCACTCAGTGGTGGTGCAAGTTCCTGATTGAGCTCATGTAGGATGCAGCCTGGAATGTTGTCAGGTCCCATGGAAGCTGTATTTTTTCCCTTAGAGAGGGCATTTGTGATCTGCTTATTGGAGATAAGGGGAGGGGGTACAGGTGTTGGAGATCTGTCAGCCAGCTGGTTGACTATGTCAACAGTGTTAGTGTGTGTGGTGCCATTAACCACTTGATCTGTACAGATCTGGGTCTTATTCTTGAGGTTATGGACGTAACTAAAGAAGGCCTTATGACTGTCATTTGTTGAGGAGGCCAATTTGGACTTGTAGTTTGCTTTAGAGGATTTTACAAGGGCCCTTATTTACTTGTTCAGGTTGAGGAGAGATTGTTTCCAATCTGGAACCTGCTCCTTCTTACTCCTGGACAGCAGTTTTTTTTTTCTTTTATTATAAAGTCTATTTATGGCAGGAGTCCACCAGACTGGTTTGCTCTTCCTTGAGGAGGATGTTTTGGTCCTGTCTGGTATTGCCAAGTCCATGCAACTATATATGTCCTTGTATAGAGCCTTAGTGTAGGTTTCCTCAAAGTGGCTGTTCCCACAAAGGGAGAAGGAGCTACAAAGCTGTTTATACCTGCCTGCAGGAGGTTGTAATCAGCTTTGGAAAAGCTTTTTGTCTGATCACAGCTGGGGATTGGGTGAGATGGTGACTTAGAAAGTGTCTGTTTTGTGGTTGGATCTGATCTTACTAGGGAAGATGACACTGTAGGGGTCTACAGCGATCACCCATGTTTTTCAGTACAAGGTCCAAGATGTTTTCACCCCTTGTGGGTGTGCCGATCAGCTGGTCCAAGGCATTTGAGTTGATGAAGTCAGGAAATCTCTGGGCATGTATGGTTTGGCTTGAGTAATTCTTCCAATCTATGTTTGCATAATTAAAGTCACCTAGGATCAGTATAACAAGTCGAATCTTGATAGATTTGAGTAGATCCAGATAGGTGGAGTGGGTGTCTTGATTCATGGATTGGGACCTATGGCTTGGATAGGTGTCTTGTCTACAGTTAGCTGCACCTGGAGTGTCTCCTGTGCATCATACTGTTTGATCAGTCTACAGATGTGTTCATCTTTAATATATATTGATACTCCACCTCTTTTAGTTTTATTTCCCCTCAGTTTGGGGTCTGAATGTATGTTAGGATGAGTAGCCTGGTAAGGCTGGGGTGCTCTCAACAGCTTTGAACCAGGTTTCTGTGACTGCACAAGTGTCAACATCTTCTAAGATTAATAATGCTTCCAGTGAGTTCAGTTTCATGTTAAGGCTCCTGGCATTCAGCAGCATGACCTTTAATTAGTGTTTTGATGAATTTTTTACGTTGGTAATTTTGCCCATATGACATTGCCTAAAAAACGCACTATGAGGGAGGCAAGAGCCTTTGCCAGAAGCAGGAACCCCAGGGGAGACAGGTGAAGGCTATCTCTGGCAAAACATCAAGGCCTATTGATCATGTTGTCCCAGGCTGTCAGGTACTGGATCCCCCTGGAATGACACCAGAAACTAAGCCAATTACTGAAGTCAATCATTTTCTGTTTGTATTGAGGCATCATTCTTGGTGTCGGTAAGATGCGGCTTAAGGCTAGGGACACACCTGCCTGGGACACATATTTAGCGAGCTCGATCATGTCTCTCTTCATATAGTCCAGGGAGGTACATCTCAATTCATTCATGCCAACATGAACTATGACAGTCATAACAGTACCTGTTCTTGAGAGACTTGAGTGCATCTGTGATATGGCAGATTCTGGCACCTGACAAACAACTAAACATGACTTTCTCCTTATCCAGCCAGGTGAACGGCACTTCTGTGTGTCTCACAATGGATTTTCCTATGACTAATATGTTGGGTTTGTGGTTAGGCCTCAGTGGCTGTGAGACACAAGTTTGTGGACTATGTGTGGTATGGTGGGCTGTGGAGTTCGCGTTTGTTTTTGCCTTAGAGGACTCTTTTGTTTGGGTATGTTTTGTTGAGGACCTCCACATATGTTGGTGTGTGTGTTTTGTTTGAGGTGTGGTATTTGTATTGACAACCTTCTCAGTGAGAGAGCATAGACTCTAGGTACTTAATATAAATGCATTTCTCACAAATTGTATTCCTAGGTGGTAGTAGTAGAGGGTTGTCTGTGTACATGAGGCAGTTTCTACATTGTCTCAGGATACCCATATCAACCAGACTGGCAGGAGAAATCATAGGAAATTGTCCATCCATATTTGTCAGAATCTGAGGTAGAGATACCAGAGAGAGCTAAGGAGGTAAAGGGTAGAAGGTGTCTACATCACGTAGTCGAAGTGTCGTAACTTTGACTGATGGGTCTATATTGAAACATCAAATGCATAAAATAGCGAACGATGTTTCATCGACCCTTTTCAGTGAAAGCTGAAAATGTCGACACCTCAGAACAGCGATTTCTTTCCTAGGGAAAGAAATCACTGTTCCAACCAAAAAAAACCCAGTAAACTCTTCCAAACACATACACACGTACCTTAACCCTAATTGCACCCCCCCAAAAAAACAGTAAACAACTGAAAACACATATGCACGTAACCAAACCATACATCTAATGGGAAAAAAAAAGTAAACATTTTACAACATATGCACTTACCTTAACCCGCACCCTAACCCTAAGGTCAGTAACTCTTGCACATTTATGTAAACAGTTCCAAACACATACACACTTATCTTAACCCTAATTCTACCCCCCTAAACAAAAGTAAACAGCTTAAAACGCATATGCACTTAACTCAACCGTACATCTAACGCCAAAAACAAAAAGTAAAGACTTTCATACATATGCACTTACCTTAACCCACACCCTAACCCTAAGATCAGTAACTCTTGCACATTTATGTTCGAGAGCTATACCGGACAAGGGACCACACTACAATGCAGAACACGGCAAAGCAACGAAGCGGTCAAGTGACTTCTTTCCCAGGGGAAAGAATTCATTGAACAGCCACTTCGCTGTTTTGCCTGTTCACTCTTTATGTGTCGACAAAAACGCATTCGACAAAATGCGTTTTCGTCATTCTAATAGGAACCCTCGACTGACATATGTTCGACCACATTTGTCCAAAGTTACGGAACTTCGATTACCTATAAAAAAATTAAAACACAATGGACAAATAAAAAAAATTGTATGCAGGGGGGCAAGCCCCCCTGCACCCCCCACACCCCCTGCTACTTAAATATACCAACTCCGATATCGCATCACATTGAAGTGAATGGAAACCTCCGCTAATGGAGATTTCCATTCACACGCTCGAAGATTTACAAATTCAAACATATGGTCTTGACCATATGTCGTTCGAAATTGTAAATGTTCGACTACATGATAGGAAGGTAGAAGGTCTAAGATGAGTATTACTAGGTGATCACACAAGTGCTACTAAGGGAAAATTTGCAGCTGGAATACTTCAAAATGGGTTAAAACAGTGCAGTTGCAGTGTGCTATGTGAAAACATGCCCAAACCAGCTCAAATGTGGGATTTAAATACCACAAAAATAGAAGAAGGTCCAAACAGCCTTGCTACTCTCACTAGCAGAGAAGATAGGCCCTTACCAATACAAGATGGCTGCCAGAAACACAGAAGGCAAGCACAAGATGGCTGTCAGAAACACATAAGACAAAAACAAACAGCTCTGGATGCAGAAAACCTGTGTCCAGACTATGCTACTCAATTTAAGAGTTAAGAACACAGTAAAACTCACAGAAAAACACAGATTAGCCATTTATAGACAAAAACAGAACTCACAGTATGATAAAATACAGTTAAACAGTTGTGAAATGCAGTTAAACTGTAATGAAATGCGGCAAAATGCAATTAAACAGTAACGAATTGCAGCAAATAGTAATAAAATACAATTAAATAGTAATGAAATGTAGTTAATCAATACATTGTTTTAAACAGTGCATATGTGATAAATTAGCTATAAGGCACAGATAAAAACGATAGGCAAGTGTAAATGCAATACAATAAGTGAAAATAAATGAAAAAGCACTTAGATTGGTCTTGGAGTGTCAGGAATTTTGTAAAACATCCCAGAGGTGATATACCTCAGCTGCACCTAGCTCAAACAAGCCCCAAACCAGCTCAAACAAGCCCAAAACCAGCTCAAACATGGGGTTTAAATACTACAAAAAATAGAAGATTCTAGTAACACATAAATCTAACCAATTTTGCTAGTCCCTGCTTCTTTAGCAATCAGCTTGTTCCAGACAAGGTCCAGGCAGCCCTGCCACTCTGACTAGCAGAGAAGATAGATCCCTACCAACATAAGATGGCTGCCAGAAACATAGAAGGCAAACACAAGATGGCGGCTAAAAATACAGAAAGCAAAACCAAACAGCTCTGGATGCAGCAAACCTGTATCCAGACTATGCTACTCAATTTAAGGGTTAAGAACACAGTAAAACTCACATAAAAGCACAGATTAATCACTTATAGACACAAACAAAACTCACAGTAGGAAAAATACAATTAAACAGTAATAAAATGTAGTAAAATATAGTTAAGCAGTAATTAAATGCAGTAAGATGCAGTTAAACAGTAATGAATTGCAGTAAATAGCAATGAAATACAGTTAAACAGTAATGAAATGCAGTTAATCAGTAAATTGCTTTAAAACAGTGCAAATATGATAAATTATCTACAAGGCACAGATAAAAACAATAGGCAAATACACATGCAATAAAATAAGTGAAAATAAATGAAAAAGCACTTAGATTGCTCTTGGAGCCTCAGGAATTTTGTAAAACATCCCAGAGATGATGCACCTCAGCCGATCCTGGTTCAAAAATAGCCAAACCGGCTCAAATGCAGGGTTTCATTCAATTGAAGTTTCTATGGATGTTTACCGAAACAAAAACACTTTCTGATTAATATTCATTGAATTTTTTCTGATGCAGCATTTTTTATTGTCCATATTTTTTTTTCTTTTCAGTCTGTAGTTGTTTAGGATTTGTTTATCATGAAGAATGTTTTTTTTTAATTCTCTGTCCATCTTTGTCTTAGAGTTGTTATTATTTTATCAATATGTTGAAAAAGAAGATTCATTTTTTTATATAAAGCATTTTAAATACTTAAATGTTAGTATATTCACCTTTTATATTTCATGGATTTTTCATTGTGCTACTGTCTGCAGTGGATACAGTATCCTGTTTATTCATATTTGTACTGTAAAACTGGGAAAGAATCACATTTGATGCAAAAGCCAGCCATCTTATCAGCCGTTATTAATGTGGCACTTAGTGATTACATTTTCATAAGCACAGAAATGCCCCCACATTACCCTGTGACAGTGACACCTCCCACCATATATTCCTGCATAGTGAAAATGGCAGAGCAAGACTGATGACCTTTATAGTCTGACCAAGTGCTGCTGCTAGTGCCCTGCATCTGACTCTCCACTCTTCAACCCCCACTTTCCAGATTTCTCATGCCAGTTTAAATGTATTAGTCATTTGATGTGCATTGTTCTGCCTGGGAGTGCTTGACATTTGCCACCCTTCTCCCACCTTCTCAATTAAACAGTACCTTCTCATGTTCAGGCTGAAGTCTGACCCTTTATTTTGGAACTTCCAACACATCCTACCCCTCATGCTTTTTTCAGCCTTTATCTTCATGTCATTTAATTTATGTTGCAATTTCTTCTAATAATTGTATGGATGTAGGTCATATCCTTCTATGTGGCACACCTCATCACTAAGGGCTTTTCATACAGAAAAAAGGAGGTCATTGTCCCACTGTACTCATCCCTCATTAGATCCATTATAGAGTACAACGCCTCGTTTGGTATGTACCTCACAAGACATCTGCAACAACTGGAAAGGCCACAGAAATACCTCACTAAAAGAATCACAGACCTAAAGCAGATACCCTATGCTGACCATCTAAAAAAACTCCAGCTATACTCTGTTACATATTGCCTACTCAGTATTGATCTCTGCTTAATATACAAGGCCATGTCAAACCCAGTGCTGTTGGACATGCTACACTTGAAATCCCAATCCCTCAGAGCCACATGCTCCATGGATCTAAACCTGGTCATCACAATGAACAAAACATGCTGGAGAGATAGGTTCCTGACCCAGAGACCCATACTCTGGAATAGAATGCCCATACATGTCAAGCTGAGCGCCTCTTTGGCCCTCTTCAAAAGGAACCTTGATAATTGGATGGGAGATATGAAATTCACCCCGGGGATCATGTCAGTCACCCTGCTAGACAGGATACCAAGGAAGTAAATATTCTGGGAAGAAATAGCCAGGGAATTGTTATGGCTAGGCTTGTATAGACCCTAGGGCCGATAGCCTAGTACCAACCTATGAACCTATGAACCTATATCATTGCCCTTTAACTTCTGTCCTCTGAAGTGACCAGCCCTGGCCACTTTCTCTTCTACTCTTACAATTTCCCTTCCATCCCTTTTACTATGCTTGTCTCCTTCCTGTATTCCATTTCCAGCATTTCTGTTTTCTTTCCTCTATATAGTCTCCATAACTGGATGCAGTATGGATGCAGTATGCCAAATAATGCTTTACCACGGACTTCTAAAGTGGGAGAGCTACTTCTTTATTTCTGGAATCTGCCCTGGATGATGCCTTATCACTTTAGTCCTTATGATTCATTACTGCAATTACAGCTACCCTTAAGACTTTTCTTTTCCTGATTTATAGTTTTTAGTTAGAGCCCTACCTTGTATACCAATCAAGGGTAATTGCGTCTTAAATGTAGAAACTTGCATTATTCAACACTGACCATCATTTGTCATCTGTCATCCAGTGAGAACAGATTTCTGAAGTTATTGCTAAGACTGTTTACTTCACCAGTTAATTATCCATCCATTGTAAATGTCATGGTCAGACTGCTGAATCATATTCTCTGCGTCTCATATAATATCAATGAAAAAGACATTGAAAGTACATGTCATGGCATCTGACCACTGCATCTATTCTTTTCCCTTATCCTCTAATCACCTTTCTACTCATTTGACCATTTGCTTTCACAGCCTCATCCCCTTCTGGTTTCTGAGAATAGAACATATGACACAGTATATTAGCTTATTGGAAAGATCTCTGTTTAACAACTTCAGGGCATGTGGTTTAATGTTAATCTTCATTCACTGCCTTTCTGTAGTTTTATGTTTACCCTATATATGCCTAGATTTTGTCTAGGCACTTCATTTTCCTTGGGCTTCACAAAAACATACTGCTTAACTGACTACACTAGATTGTCCACATATTCTTATATCTTGTATGCACCCTTGCCTTTCTGCCCTGGATCATTGCTGAAAAGAGTCCGGGAAGGACAAATTCACCTACCCAGTCAAGAAACAAACAAAATTGGATGGCCATCCTATTCCCCACAGCCAGTCAGCCAGTCATCATCAAATACTTGAAAAGTTTTACTAGCATCTCCCAGCTATATATACATATATATATATATATATATATATATATATATATGTGTATATGTATATAAATATATATATATATATATATATATATATATATATATATATATATATATATATATATATATATATATATATATATATATATATATATATATATATATATATATATATATGTATACACATATATATATATATATATATATATATATATATATATATATATATATATATATATATATATATATATATATATATACACACACACACACACACACACACACACACACACACACACACACACACATGCACACACACACACACACACACACACACACACACACACACACACACACACACACACACACATATATTTATTTTATTTTAATTTTTTTTATCGGGATGGTCCGACTGGACGAGGTCCGTTTACAGCGGAGGCCCGGGGAGAAAAGCTCCAGTTACATTCGAACAACACATTACAGAAATAAGCATATAATACAATGCGTAGGAAGTAGTATCTATTAAACTAGTAGTTTCTAGAAAGAAGTCAAAAAGAAATTAAAACAGTAGACAATTGCAATCAAAAATATTTACATATGTACATTTAGTTTGCAATTGGAACAGTCTGACGGTGAGTTACTTATGGTAACTATGGACATCCAGAACCTGTTTACTGTCATAGGCAATGATTATGGGATACAAGCCATTTCTGAGATTTTGCAGGAGTTAGGCGTCACCATGTTCAAGATCAATACCGTAAGAGGTTTGCTTGGTTTGGTTCTAAATAATAATGTTTTTATAGGTGTGAACCAAGCATATAGGCAGGCACAGGGGATAGCCATGGGCACCCCCTGTGCTAACACCTATGCCAACCTTGTCTTGTCCTTTTGGGAGAGGAGTATGGTGTTGAATAACATGTCATGGAAAGGTCATATCAAGATGTATAAGCGTTTTGTTATTTTTATTCTTTGGGATGGGCGACAACTCTTTCTCCTACCTACATACCACCACTTTTTTGAGGTTCACGGTTAACAGCTCACGCACACAGATTGACTTTTTGGATGTCAGGGTACAGTTGACAGAAAATGTTTTTTCATCCGGTTTATATAGAAAAGACTGCTGGAAGAACACCTTGCTTTCTTTTGATAGCATGCACCCTCGACACATATTTCCCAATATAGTGCAGGGACAGGTTGCTAGGATATCTAGAATTAGCAATGATGATGCATGCTTCGAGCAAGAGTTGGGGACCCTGAAGGACTGCTTTCATACTAGGGTTATGATAGGAAATTGGTGAACAATAGGATGGAGTTTGGTAGGAATTATAGGAAGGATAGGAATAAACCATGGCTGAGGACCATTGACACAGGTACAGGCTCACAACATGTTAGGGCCAGTGGACATGATTCTAGGTTGACACTAACATATGGTAGTAATATAGGTGATGTTTGTGCACTGATTAGAGGGAATTGGAATATTTTGACTAGTGATGTAAGCTTGAAGGGCATGCTAGGAGACAAACCGGTTTTAGATATAAAAGAAATAAAACATGAAAGATTTACTTTGTAGGGATAAGACTAAGACCAGTATGGATAATCTGGCTATCACAAAACATGGCACTTTTCCATGTGGGCTATGTAAAGGTGCTTATGTAGATAGTAGGGGTGTATTTGTGCATCCAGTGACTGGCAGACTGTTTGATTTGAAAGGGAGAGCAACATGCAGAACCACTGATGTGGTTTACTTGGCAGAGTGTCAATCCTGCACAAGTTTTTATGTGGGCAAGACCAATTGTATGTTTAAAGTTAGGGTCTTGCAGCACCTCTCTTCAATTAGAAATGGGGACACACACAATGCATTATATAGACATTTGGCAGCTCATCCTACACATAGTTTTAAGTTTAAAGTTATAGTGAATGTGAAGTTGAACAAAAGAGGGGGAGACATTAAACAGTTAACAGAGCTAGCTGAATCTAAATGGATAATTGAGTTTATGGCACATAGGAGTCCTGGGCTTAATGAAGTCATTCCTATGAGACCCACCCTTAAGAATAGGCGGGTTTTTTACTGATTTTTACTGATTTTTTATTGGTTGTGCTTGTTTTAAAATGATGGTTTTTGGGAGATGCTTTATCTGATGAAGGGCAGAGGCATCATTTGTATATCTAATTTCAATAAACAGAAGGAGTTGGTCTTCGAGCAGTGTCCAGTCTTATTGGTTTTTTGAACAGTCAGATTTTAACAGGTACATGTTTTCCATGGATAATATTTTGAGGAAACATATTTATTGGGGCATGAAAAGAGAGATAGGAGATGGTTGTAGAGGTAACAGATTGTGGACTATGTAATACATGGACAGAGCCAAGAACTTGTAAGATGGGCCTTAAGGGAGTTTTTGAATAGAGTGGTGTTAGCTGCAGAAGTCACAGATGGGGGGAGATTATTCCAAGTTTTGGCTATAGTGTGTGAAAAGAGAGATTTGCCAGCTGTATTATTTGCTGAGGTAATAGTGAGGAGTGATTTGTTGGCTGAGCGGAGTGGACGATTTGGAGTGTGGCTGGTCAGTAGATGCCTTAAAGCGGGAATTTTGTCAGGTTGTTTTAGGATGTTGTATGATATAACAAGTTGGTGATATAGTAGCAACTGTGGCAGTTCGAGCCATTGAAGTTGTCTGAGAGGTATGCAGTGATGGGTTCTAAATGGGAAGTTTTTGGCAAACTTGGCAATTCTGTTATAACAAGTCTCAAGTTTGTCTAGGTCAGATTTCCTAATGTAAGTGAGAATTGGGGCTGCATACAGTAGTGTAGATAGGAGATGGGTTTGAGCTAGGGTGACTTTAGCTTGATTAGTTAGAAAGTTCTTTTGCCTGTATAAGGAGCCCATTTTTTTGCGCACCTTATTTATAGTTTGAGAGATATGGATATTAAAGTGGAGGTTGTTGTCTATTTCGATGCCAAGGAGCTTGGTGTGGAGAGAGGGAGAGATGATAGTACCATTATCGGAGGAGATGGAGAAGGAGACTGGAGTTGTTTTTGATTTGTTTGGGGTAAAAAGTAGTAGTTTGGTTTTGTTAGGATTTAGGATAAGTTGAATGTTAGTTATCCATCTTTCTACTGAGGTGAAGGACTCTTGGGTGAGATGCTGTAGGGAGGTCAGGGATGGGGCTGAGCATATAAGGGTGGAATCATCTGCGTACTGGATTAGTGAGGCATGCAGTGTACATGTGTGTAGGTTATTGGTAAAAATCGAGAAGAGAAGAGGTCCTAGTATGGAGCCTTGGGGTACACCAATGGTGGTTGGGAGCAGAGGTGATAAAGCTCCTTGCCACTGGACAGCTTGTTGTCATTCTGATAGGTAATTTTTAAACCAAGCAATAGTGTTTGGGGTGAAGGCTAGGGAGGTGAGGGTATCTATTAGTATGGAGTGAGAGACCATGTCAAATGCTTTAGAGAGGTCGAGGAATATGGCTGATACAAATCTGTTGTTATTCCTATGTTGGTTAACTAGGTCTGTGAAGGAGAGAAGGGCGGTGGTTGTACTGTGGTGTGGGTGGAAGCCATGTTGTGTGGGTGAGAGGAGCTTGTTTAAGTTTAGGAAGTGCATGACTTGAGAGTGTATGCATTTTTCTAGTATCTTTGATAAAGGTGACAGAATAGCAATGGGTCGGTAGTTTGAGAAATCGTAGGAGGTTCCTCCCTTATGAAGGGGAATGATATAGGAGACTTTCCACAGATGAGGGATATAGGACTCCTGTATAGAGCGGTTGATAAGGATTGAGACTGGGTAGGCTATGGAGTAGGCTGCCATTTTTAGGAAATGTGCTGGTAGTCCATCCGCTGCGAGGGTAATGGGTTTTAGTTTTAAGAGATGTTTCTCTATTGCAGAGGTTGGGATAGGTGAGAAGGTAAGAGGAGCGGAGTTGTTAGGCGCTGTAAGCATGGGTGTGTAGCTATTTTTGGCTAGTTGAGTGGATAGTGAGTTAATGGATTTGGTAAAATGTTGGTTGAATTTTGAGGCTATTTCGGTAGTTGTATTTGTGGAGGTTGAGGTGGGAGAGGGTGTGGTGTTTTTTCCTGGTTTTAGTAGGGAGTTAATTGTATGCCAGAACTTTTGTGGGCTGTTGGAGTATTTGTTTTGGATATTTAGGTAGTAGTTTTGTTTATCAAGCTTAGTTTGCTGTTTAGCCTGGTTTCTAAGCTGTTGATAGTTTTGTTTAGAAAGAATAGTGTTGTCTTTCTTCCAGGTTTTCCATGCTTTGTCTCTAGATGTTAATAGGGCTCTAGTGGGGTTAGTAAGCCAAGGAGCTGAGTGGACTTTAGCTCTAATAGTTCTTATGGGTGCTATTTGGTCAAGGACCTTAATGAAAGTATTATTAAAATAGTCCACTGCTAGGTCCAAGTTCAGGGTATGTAGAGGTTCCCAGTTGCAGTTTTTTAATGCAGTGTTGAGATCTAGAGGGTTAACCTTGCAATCATTTCTGACTTGTCTAAAGACTTTAGGTTTGGGTATGTTAGTATGTCTGCATAGGAGGAATGTCGGGAGATGGTCACTAAGGCTGTCTGGTAGACAACCTGTACGATAGTTTTGTTCTGGGTAGTTCACTCATGTCCAATCTAATATGGATTTTTTTTGGGACTTCTTATCTACTCTAGTAGGTTCTAGAATAAGTTGAGAGAATCCATACAGGTTGATGTGGCTAGTGGGGTTTCTAGAGTTGCAGGCTAGCCAATCAGTGTTTAGGTCTCCTAGCAGAATAGTCTCTTGTGGGAGATTGTCTTTTGCCCATTGCAGAATTTCTTCAATTTTAATAGTGTTATTGCCTGGAGGGATATATGGACAGAGAATATTGATACTCTTTTTATTGTCTAGTTGTAGCATAATTCCTATGATTTCAGCATTGTCGAACTTTGGTGGAGGGGTTGGTAGGGGTTGTATAGTAAGTGTATTTTTATAGATAATTGCAATGCCCCCTCCCTTCTTTCCTATTCTAGCTAGTCTAATGATGTTATATCCTGGAGGGAGAATTTCTTCATTCCTTGTGCTGGGATTTAACCAGGTCTCTGTTATGGTTAGTATATCGGGGGAATAGTTGGTTATGAATGTGTGTACATGAGTAATTTTATTAGATATACCGTGAGTGTTAAGGTTTATGATGAGAAGGTCTGTTGTGTGTTTGTTTGGGGGTATGATGTTGTTTGGTCCTGGATTTGGGTGAATGTCACCAGAGGTAAGGAGGTATTTCTTTATCAGTATATGACATCTGATTGCTTGTAGTATACCTATGTAAAGCTTGTTTGGTATCTTTTTAGTGAGAGATGTTAAGCAGTACTTGTTGTGTATGAGTACTATTTTGCTGTTTTCAAGTAGAGAGGGGGATATAGGGAAGCTTATGTGGCCTTTTGTTGGTGTGAAGGGTTGTGTTGTATGGTAGGTGGTTTGGGGTAATGAACTGTATGTGTGTAGGGATGTTGTGTAGGTTAGGGCTGTGAGGATTAGTAGGAGGCATATAAGAAAGGAGAGCATGGTGTGTGTCATATTGTGTTTGGTTGATAATGATGTTAATTGGATGAGAGGAAGATAGGTGTGGTGTTTGGAATGAAAAAAGATAATTGGATTTGGGAAGTGTCAGGTGATATGGGAGGTGGGAGGAGTGAAGATGATTGGCTGTGTGGAGTGGTCAGGTGATATGGGGTTAGAATAAATGTAGATATACCAGGGGTGGGAATTGGGGGTAGGGTAGGGGAGCAGAGTGAGCCTGCAGGGCGAACGGAGCAGGCAGAGACAAGTGAAGGAGCAGTTCAAGAAAAACAATCAGCAAAATGCTGACTACTGAAGGTAAGTTAGGTGAGGGTAAGTACAGAGATAAGTGCTACAATGGTAGTGAAGTGTAGGAGGATAGGTAGGTGTTGACAGATTAAAATCCAGGGTGAAGTATGATAGTGTTGAGATCAAATAAAAGTATTCAGATATGTAATTCAGAGATAGTATAAGACAGTGGGATAAGCATGAGATAGGAAGGAGAGGAGAAGGGTGCTACCTAGTGGAGAGAAAGTCTATTTAAGGCAATTCTATATGGGAGCTAGCTGGTCTAGGACTAAGGAAGGATATACTAAAGGTTAAAGAAGGGGGGGGGTTACAATTATGGAAGTAAATGTTAGGTGGTTTACAGGGTAGATAGTGGTAAAGGCTGCTGGCTGTCTAGGTTGGGGGCATGCTCTATAACCTCAGAAGCAGTGATTACAATTATGAGCTTTACTAACAGGTTTTAGGACACCACATACTTTCTTGCTTCCTTTAGTGTGAGGAGACAGAGAATAGAAGGCAGCATGATGAGACCGCTGGTATTTGGAAGGGGTCCTTTATCACCAGGTGGGTAGATTCTAGAGACTAGTGCAGGATCAGCAAGTTGGACAGCAGGGTACTTTAGGGAGAGATAGACAAAGTGGGGAGAGACAGAAAAAAAACAGTTAGTCATACATAATTTAGATCTAGCAATATTTCTTAAGAAGTTAAATAAAATAGTGCAAACATTTATTCATTCTCTCAGCAATGTAGAAGCTAGAAAACAAATAAACAGCTAACTACTGCTATTGCATTAAAATGTAGGTACCTATTATTTAAGCAAGGCACTACCTGAAGACTCAGGAGGACTGCGAGTCACTAGTCAACAGTAAGCTGAATACATGGTATATAATGCATTAGTACTACTGGAAATGTCATTTTATCGGAACAAGTAACATAGCAACTCTACAAGTATCAGGAACAGCTATATGATGTATGATGTAGGCCAGGTGGCAGGCACACCAAGATTCAACAGTAATATCTGCTTCATACAGTATTTTACATTAGTACAGGAATAATCACTACCTTATTAGTACAAATAGGAACTAAACTCTAAAATAAACACCAATGCTAACAAACTGAATAAGCATTTAACGTCACAGATTCATACAATATTTTACAATAGTACTGAATAGTCGCTACCTCATTAGTACAAATAGGTACTACATTATGTAGAATAAACACCAATGTTACCACACTGAAAGAGCATTCAACTTCACAGATTAATACATTCAACTGGGTCGGTTACTTGCTTTTTGAGGCCATTTCTAGTTCACTTAATAAAGGAGTACGCTTGCCTTAAGGAGGACTGTAATGAATAGCTCAGTCAATATCAGCAATATAGAACTTTATGGCAGTTCACTTATGGCTGGCCACATGGACTGGCGAGAATGCCGCTAATATAGAGTTTCTTTAAGATGCTTTCCAATACAAAGGGTCTTAAATAAGAAACCTTCCAAAAAGGAGGATAATCAGATATAATTAGCTAGGTTCTGCATGACTTATAAAGCACTACATGTACAGAACCACTAGGCTTGTTTTCAGTTTAAATGCAAATAGGCTGTTGTACTCTAGCATTTAGCCATTGAGTACTTAGACATTGCTAGATTTACAGAGCTGCTAGGCTTGCTTACTGTTTCTCTGGTAAAGGAATTGTTAGACACTAGCGTTTGGCCGTTGAGTACTCACTAGATGAATTAGGAGGCCTCTGCAGTTCCACGTGGGAAGCGCTATTAAAATTAGGCATTCCACAATTACGATGAACCCGCAAAAACAAAACAAGCGATACAGACCGAGTTAATAACCGTTTAAACACAGTACTTTGTTTTGTAGCTAAACATCAGGCTTAATGAAGAAATGCTACAAGTTACTGTTTACCGAGG
>NC_056728.1:116422546-116467546 GCF_019279795.1 Protopterus annectens | reverse complement strand
AAATACATCGAGTAGCTCAAAATTGCCAATAGCTACATATTCAAAATGCCACTTGCCAAAGTTTAGGAATATATCATGAGAAGACTGCAACTTTTGCACTCTGAGCCCTATGCTAGGAGTTATACATATATTATCTGCACTCAAGTGTGTTATACTGCCATGCAGGAGCATGGGTGAGCATGCCTGTACCAAAAAGCGTAGGCTTAAATGAAGGGCTACAGTCATGCATGTTCCAATTATAACCAAAGCATGTGTATCATCTGCATGCGCTGACTCAAGGCATCATAGTACCCTCCTGTAGAGTCACTGTCAGATCCACTGTTTCTGACCATTAAAGAATACAGAAGTGTTAACATCTATGTCAAAAGAAAGGAGGGAGTGTGACAGATTGCATTCCAAGGATGAAGCAAAACTGTGAAGGCACTCTGTAAATGGAAAATGAGGGGAGCATGTAGGTTTATCAGTCTATTACATCAAAAAGATTGTGTAGTATTCTTAATACTGAATGCAGTGTTGTGCTATTTACTTACAAAAGTAATAAGTTACTATTACTAGTTACTTTCCAGTGAAAATAATATAAAACAATGTAATTGGATACCATTAAAACATCTCCCTCTAAATGAAGCAGTGGAATACTTTAACTCCACATTCTTAGCCACCCTGGATCACCACGCTCCAATTCGCTCTATTAGAATTAAAGCTAAACCAGCCCCTTGGATCACTAACAATACTAAACAAAAAATCCAACTTAGAAACAAATCCTGGGCAAAATGGCGTACAACTAAGAATGCAACAGACCGCCAAACCTTTAGAGAACATAGAAACAATACAAAAAAAGCCATACTTCTAGACAAAAAGAATTATTATCTTCAGCTACAACAAACCTCTCTCAAAGAACCCAAAAAATTTTGGACTTCTATAATAATCTTCTTTACCCAGGCCAACTAATAACACCTAACCCACTAGGCTCTAACCCTGAGAATCCCACACAAACAGCAAATGCCTTTAACTCTTTCTTCACTGATACCATCCAAACTCTAGCTAGCTACTTATCTCCTGAAACATCTAATCTGACCACTTCCTCTACAAATCCACCTCCTCTATTTCACCTCCAACCAGTATCTACCTCCTATATTTCCTCTATTCTACATAAGTTTAAACCTACCACCCCCTCAGCTGACAAACTCCCAGCAGAATTCTTGCAAAAAGGAGCTAAAGCCATTGCCTACCCTATTTCTATTCTGATAAATAGAACAATAAGTGAAGGAACTGTCCCTTCAATATGGCAAATTTCACACATCATCCCACTACACAAAGGTGGGAGCTCCGATGACTTTTCTAACTTTCGCCCCATAGCTTTACTTTCCCCTATCGCAAAAATTATGGAAAAATGCATCCATAAACAACTACTCAACCACCTTCTCCAGAACAACCTACTCACTAACTGTCAACATGGCTTCAGACCTTTCCATAGTACCACCACTGCACTGCTATCATTCACAAACAGCATCAACAATAATCGTAACAATAATTGTCTTTCATCTGCAGTCTTCATTGACCTATCCAAAGCTTTTGACATGGTTAACCACCAACTACTACTCCATACACTTAATACTCTCTCACTTGATCCTCTTGCCTTGAACTGGTTTACATCTTACCTTGATAATCGTCACCAGGCTGTACTCTGGAAAAATAAACTATCCAATCACCTTCCTATCTCTCTCGGTGTCCCTCAAGGATCCATATTAGGCCCACTCTTATTTTCCATCTTCATTAATGACCTGCAAACAGCCATTCCTTACTCCACCTGCATTCAATATGCAGATGATTCTACCATAATCTGCTCAGCCTCTTCACAAATTGAACTACAGTCTCTTACCCAAAAAGCATTCAACACTGTGGTTTTCTCAACACTGCCTCCTTCTGAATCCCAAAAAAAACTAAACTGATACTCTTCTCACCAACCCAAAACTCCACATCTTTACCTTTGAGTCTCACTTCTAACAATGGTACTCTTATCTCTCCTGACCCTACCACTAAACTTCTAGGAATAACAATAGACAACAATCTAAACTTTGGTACTCACATAAACACTACAATAAAGTCAGTCAACAAAAAACTGGGATCCCTCTACAGAATTAAACCTTATCTTACACCAGCAGCTAAGACTGCTTTAGCCAGAACCCACCTAATATCCACCCTGCTTTACGCCTCTCCCATTTATACTAATCTCTCAAAGAACAACATCAGGAAACTAACTACTTCCTATAATAATATTGCTAGATTTGCTACAGGCTCGCCTTACAGAACCCATCACTGTCTAAATCTTAAACAATTAAACTGGATTGAATTTCTTAATCAGCTTCAATATCACCAGCTTATAATAGCCCATAAGACTCTATATCTACCTAACAATATTCCAGTACTCTCTAGCCTCATTACACCTTATAAAAACCTCACATCTCTACGCTCCTCTAACAAACTACTGATCAGTACTACTAAACCCAACAACACAGCAGGTGAGTGTTTGTTCTCTAACTCTGTAGGAAAACTTTGGAATAAACTTCCCTCTGAAATCACATCTCAAACTTCTCTCTCACTTTTCAAAAGGAATTTGAAACTCTACCTTAACAATCACTGGCTATGTACCTGTACTAACCCTGACTAAATCTTCTCATATTCACTTATCCCACCTCATCCCTTATTAGCTCCCTTTTATGTATCCATAAACTACATTATTGTATATATCTTACAAGTATATATCTACATCATACCTCAGTCCCTTACAAAATGACCATGTTAATTCTACTCTGTACCTTACAAAATGACCATGGTAACACCAATTTGTACTATTTGAAGAGGAAGAAGAAGAAGAAGAAAAAAAAAAAACATTTTTTGTAATATTGCTATCTCTATTATCTGTATAACTCCTGTTTTTAACCTTGTAAAAAATTCTGTATGATTCTTGGAGCTTTTCTCCCCGGGCCTCTACTGAAAATGGACATGTCTCCAGCTAGACTAGCCCGGTCAACAAATGTAAAATAAAATAAATAAATAAATAAACTACTATTACTTATTGTTTTTCTAAAAAAGTAATATTTTACTATTACTAGTTACTAGCTAAAGCAAAGTGTTACTTTTACATAAGTATAGTTTATCGGTTATAATACTGAGATTTACTCACACACGTAAGCACATGCATATAAGTGTATTATTAAAGTTGTATACACAATGTTACAATGATGATGAATAGCATTTAACAATTGAAAAATTCCAGCAGATTAGTCCTTGTAGGTGGGTGGCACAGTGGTGCAGCAGTTAGCATTGTCATCTCATAGCAAGAGGTTCTCCGGTTCAACTTTTGGCTGGGGTGCCTTCTGTGTGTAGTCTGCATGCCCCCCCCTATGTTTTTGTGGGTTTCCACCTACATTCCCAGTACATGCTGTATGTGGATTGGACATTCTAAATTGGCCCTAAGCATGAGTGTGCGTGTGTGCGCCTCCTGAGGAAGGTTGGGAGCCGGGCTGGCAATTTGACGTATTAAAACTCTACTGCCACTTATTCTGCAGGCTGATGATGCATCATGGTGACTGCTAATGGGTGCAACCAACAGGAGAAGAAGAAGACTAGTCTTTATAGCTAGAGAGTCACAAATAATAATTAAACCAAACCATACACAGCCAGCAGCACAAGACCTATAAAATCACATTTTGCCTATTTTCAACTACTAAAAATCAAAATCCAAAAAGAATTTTAAACGGAACGTAACAAAAAAAATTGTCAAGACAAAAGTTGGTTGATCATAGATCCACCCAAGAGTCCTGCTTGGTGCAGTAGGTTGGGGCGTCGGGTGTTAAACCAAAGAATGGTGAGTTTAATTCTGATTGATGGTGGTATGGAGAACCAATGCCATTTATTATACAGCAAGGTAAGGATATTATCTCTTGCAAACTAGAATTTTTTCCACTGTTAGGTAGGGGGTGTTTTAGTGGGTGAGAGTCTCACAGTACCAGGGCAGGGCCAGAGTCTAGTCGTTATTAGCTTTCACATCCTTGTAATACTAAAAAAATGAAGTACATTTTGCTCAAGACTAATTCTAATGATCTATTATGAATGCTATGTGCTATGAATTGTGCCAAGATTATGCTGTATTTTTTTTATCCAAATTGCCCCTTCAAAGTCTTTATTAACTCCTAACATCTAATTACTATCCATACTACATAGACCTCCAGAAGTTTCCCATCACTCTTTAGGGGGTGATATCACCCATGTTGAGAAATAATAGTTGTGTTATATCTTACCATAACCATAGATGCCCTTCTGTTCTGTGTTGCAGTATTCTTTACAAATGGGTTGTCTTCCTCCCTATGACCTGATGTCTGACCAGTATACAAAAGCTTCTGTCCACTGCCAGTATTTGGGAAGTCACGCATATGGTCTGAAAATGTCAGCCATAAAAGGGACATCTTTACGTACCATCCTCAGAACAAGAAGACCCCATGAGGAACACTAGTCCTAAGGAAACAAATAAGTCTTCCAAGGAAGGGACAAGATGCAGAGGGAAGGCAGGAGGGACAGAATACTACAACGTAAAAAAGGACATCTATGGTTATGGTAAGATATAACACAACTATTCTATGTCCTTCTATTCAATGTTGGAGTAGTAGTAGGAACCTTGGGAGGAGGAAGGAGCAGAGGAAAAATGCTTTGAATATTTTTCCAAAAAGCCATGGAGAATGGCTCGAGCAAACCCTGTCCTAGCCCTAGATATAGTGTTCAACTTGTAGTGCTTGGTAAAGGTATGCACAGAAGACCAAGTAGCAGCCTCTAAAATAGAGTTGGTATCCAGGGCTTTAAAACAAGCACCTGAAGAAGCAACAGATCTAGTGGAGTGGGCTCTAACAGGAGCAGCCAGAGACTTACCATGAAAGAAATGACAAAACTCAATAGTCTTAGAAATCCAAGAGGAAATTGTTTGTTTAGAAACAGGTAAACCCAGAGCACTGGGATGAAAAGACTCAAAAAGCTGATCAGATTTCCTGATAGCTTTAGTCTTGTCTAAATAAAATCTAAGTTGCCTATCAACATCCAAAGAATGTAGAATCCTTTCACTGGAATAATGAGGAGAAGGGAAAAGGGCTGGCAATTGGATAGACTGGTTAAGAGACCTCTCATTTACCACTTTAGGCATAAAGGAAGGGTTGGCATGCAAAGACATTGTCCTTGTGAAAAATCAGGAAAGGTGGAGATGCCATCAAAGCCTGAATCTCAGAAGCTCTCCTAGCCGAGGTGAAAGCTACCAGAAGCACAGTCTTCCAAGTGAAAAACTTCAGAGAAGCAGAAGCTGCAGGGTCAAAAGGGGCCACAGTTAGCTTTTCTAGCACATAATGATCCCAAGGTGTGAACACCTTTAAGGAAAAGCTTTACCTCCAGTCTGGAAGCCAAATAATGTGATAGCAGGCAACCAGAAGGAGCAGAACAGTGGACTTTCACTGAAGAATATTACAAGCCACTGCTAAGCAGTTCACACAAGTAAGAAAGTACTGTAGGGATACCCACAGAAAGAGAATCTAGACTTCTTTAAAGGCACCAGATACGAAATATTTTCCATTTGGAGGTGTAAGATTTCCTAGTATTGGGTTTTCTGGCCTCCTGGAAAACCCAGAGCACGTCCTGTGAGAAAAGGTGCCCGAAAGGGATCAAAAGTTGATCACCCACAGGGTCATTTGTGATGTTGGAGAGATGTGGAAGAAGCAAGGATCCCTTGTCCTGTGTGAGTAGGTACAACCAGTTGGGCAACCTGTAGTGATGGTCCCTGGCTATTTGCAGAAGATGAGGGAACCAATGTTGTCCTGGCCAAAAGGGAATCACCAAGATTTTTGGTTTGTCCTGCTGAATTTTCAGCAAGACTTTCTGAATGAGAGCAGAGGGGGGAATGCATACAAAAACATCCCCTTCCATGAGAAGGAAAGGACATCCACCTTCCAAGCCAGGGGATGTGGGACTCTGGCACAAAATAGAGGAAGTTGTCTGTTTTGAGGGGAGGCAAAGAGGTCCAGCTGTGGAGGACCCACCAGTGAACCAGATCCAGGAACACATCCATGTGAAGCATCCATTCGTGGGAGTGTGACATGGATCTGCTTAATGTGTCTGCCACAGTGTTCTAGGCTGAGGTTAAATAGACAGCATGAAGGGTAACCTTGTACTGAATTGCTAGTTCCCATGCCCTAAGAGCTAACCTGCAAAGAAGGTAAGATTTGGTGCCCCTCCTGTTTGTTTATGTACCAGATAACTATGGTGTTGTCTGTTAAAACTTTCAGAGGATCTGCAGAAAACAAGGATGAAATATCTGCAAGGCTAGGATCAGAGCCGTCATTTCTCTGATGTTGATGTGCTCCCTCTTTTGAGATGGAGACCAGAGACCCTGAACCTTCTCTGATGCAAAGGTCAGCCCTGCCAGATGTGTCTGAAGCATCTGTGAAAAGCTGTTGAGAAGGTTGGGGCAAGAGAAGAGGAAGGCTGGGAACAAAGACAGCTGCTGAATCCACCAGAGGAGCACTGTTTTCAGGCAGGGAAGAAGAGCAATGAGAAACTCTAGAGGGTGTGCATGTTGAGCCCAGACTGTCTTCAGGTGCCACTGACATTTCCTCATGTGAAGCTTTGCAAAGGGCAGCATGGGAATCATAGAAGCCCTGAATCTCAGGGGTCTTAAGAACTCCCTGGCTGAGATGGAAGGAAGAGACAGCAGGCTTTCCATGAAGGTATTCAGAGCTTGAACCTTGTCTGTTAGGAGGAAAACAATTATCTGATCTGTTTTGAACCTGCACCCCAGGAAAATGTGATCCTTTGATTGGGTCAGAGTGGATTTTTTGAAGTTTATAGTGAACCCCAGGCTTTGAAGGAGATGAATGACCTGCTGAAGGTTTTGAGACAACTGTTCTGAATTGAGAGCAAGAAAGAGGAGGTCATCCAGATAGGGATAAACTTGAATCTTCTGGATTCTCAAGAAGGCAATGACAGGGGCCAAGCACTTTGTGAATACCATTGGGACAGTGGAGAGACCAAGAGGCAAGGCAGAGATCTGAAAGTGCAAAGAACCCACTGAGAAACGTAAACATTTCCTGTAAAGAGGATGAATAGGAATATGTAGGTAAGGATCTTTGAGGTCCAATGATGCCATGAATGAATGGGGAGAAATCAGGGGAAAGAGTGTCTGAAGAGACAGTATGCAGAAAGATGGCACCTCTAGAAAGGTGTTTCAGTGTGAAAGGTCTAGAATTGGACTCCAAGGACCATCCTTTCTTGGGACCAGAAACATTCTGGAATAGAAACCTCTGCCTCTCTGATGCAGAGGAACATTCTTGATTGTGAAAGAAGTTGTGATAGGAGCTGTGGGAACAACTCCAGCTGACTGGAGGGGGGCTGTGGAATCCCCATGAAAGCAGGAAAAGTCTACCAAGTCATGAAATATCCTTTTCAAATGATAGGTAGGACCCAGGAGTCCTGAGTGATGGTTGCCCAGACTGGAAAAGAAAGGGAGAGGAAAAAAGACAGGGGAGTATGACTTGGAAGGAGGATGGTGGTTGTCACAGAGAGCTAGGCATGGCCTGAAAGGGTTGCTGTGCTGGAGGAGCTGAGGCAGAAGATTTTGATGATGGAGGTCTCCTAACTGACTTTTTAGACCTAGAAGCAGGGGTAGATGCAGAAGAGGAGCAATCAGGTCTCCTAACAAGGGAAGTTTTGGCAGGAAGTCCTATAAAATTTAGGTAAAGGTAAAACAAGCAAGTGTTTCAAATCTTGGAGCTCCTTTCTTCCCTTTATCTTGCAGAGTCTTAAATAAGTCTGCAGCTGCAGAACCAAAAAGTGCAGATTTGTCCAAACGGGCATCAAGTAATTTTGCCTCGATATCCTCAGGAAGAGATTGTAGTCTGAGCCAAGAAAGAAGCAGAAGCAGCAGCTTTGAAAGATGCCTCAACAGCATCATAGCTGCACTTAATGAAATGTCTAACAACATGTGAGGAAGCAGCCAAAAGAGATAGAACCTGAGTTTTAACCTCAGATTATGGTAACTGAGCCAGAGCTTGAGAGGCCTGAGAAAGCAAGACCAAGGAGTACCTAGACATGCAAGTCTGGTAATTGCTAGTTGATAGCTAAAGTGGATGAGGTATAGACCTTCCTACCAAATCTGTCAAGAATCTTACTTTCTTTATCAGATGGTAAAAGTTTAGCAGAAGGAGATAAATGTGAAGACCTGCCAGAGACTATGGAGACTATCACAGGGTCCGCCGAATGACACTTATAAAGAAACTTGCATTCATCTTGCACTTTATAAAATCTGTCTGGTCTCTTGGCAGCAGGAGCTTGAGAATCTGGAGTCTTAGAAGAGAAGGTGAATGCATCCAAGAAAGCTAGAAGGATTGGAGGCTCTGCAGAAGGAGAAGGGACCTCCATTTGCAAAAGATCGTAATATCTCTTCTGTTCCTCAGAAATCTGGGAACAATCCCACTTAAAGAATTCTCTCATTTTATTAAAAGTATTTCCAAAAGAAATCTTTTCAACTGGAGAATCCCCTCCATTTGATTCCTCTTCACGTGAGGCATATTCCAGAGGAGAGGTAATTTGGGTGGAATATACCAGAGAATCATCATCAACAGATGAAGAGTTCTCTGAGTCAGAGGGAAGAATCTGGGACCCAGCAGATTGTAGAACAGGGGAGCAAGTGAAGGCAGGTAGAGGGAGAGAGGTGGATGGCTTCAAGGCCATCAAAGCCTTAACAAGACCCTGGGAAAATGCATCCCAGACTGTGGAGCCGAATGAATACTGGAATGTTTAGTTTTTTGTTTCTATTTCACGTCTTTCTGATTGAGGAGACAAAGCAGAAGAGACTTACGTAGGCCTAACATTCGAGGCCAGAATGACAGGAATGTCCCAGGAGTCCTGAAGCCCAACAAGCTGCAGTTCCCCCATGTTACCCAAAGCAGATGTCTGCAAAGCTTCGGAAATGCTGGGAACCAATTTCTTGGTGGCTTCCAAAGAGGTACCCACCACAGAAGTGGACCCAACCTCTGATCATACCAATGGGTCTTCACTGACCTCAAAGGATACATCAGAGGTGAGAGGCGCAGCTGAAGAGGTTTCAGGCCTTTGTTTGCTCACCTTCCTTTTCAAACTTGGCTTGGATGAAGGAACCCCAGAACCTCTTGTTCTAAACCTAACAACTTCACTAATGCATGTCTTGCTACCCAATCTGCTGTTTAACCAAGTATCTATGCCTCAAAGCATTTGAATGTCTAAGCATTGTGAATTATGAAATATGATTGTATTCTATGTTCACATTTTCTGATACATCTCTGCCAATCAGATGTAAGTCTGCACATTGTGTATATTGACCTGCCTGTATTCTTTGTCTATATTTTTCTAAACATGTCTGCCTGAGATTATCACTCAGTGATGTATGTACTGTCTCTTTTTTGGTATGTGGAGCTTTTAGGTTCATAGGTTCATAGATTAGTACTAGGCTAACTGCCCTTGTGGGCCATTTTAAGCCTAGCCAATTACCCCAAGTGAGAATCAAACCCTGTACCTTGTGTTTGTAAGGTAAACACCTGAACCATTATTTTCTCCCCAGGACTCCACTGAAAATGGACATATATCCAGTCAGACTATCCTGGTCAACAAATGTAAAATAAAAAATAAAACCCTCCATAACGTCTTTAGAGCCAAAAGTCAGCTATGCAATGCCTTAGGCACAAAAGCCTGACAAATAGAACAGGAGCGGTAGTCATGACTATGCCCTAAACACAAAAGGCAAAGTCTGTGGCTATTTTTATGTGGAATTTGCCGTCCACACCTACGCTTGCCCTTCTTGGATGACATGAGCAATAACAAACAGCAGTATCAAAAAAGTAAATCCCCAACAGGGCACCTATCTGAAGCTGAAGCTAGCAGCAACAAACGGAATCTGACTGCAGACCGTACATAACAGCCAACCTTCCAAATGGTGGCAGAAAAGTTTTGAGGATGGTACGTGCGGACATTCCTTTTATGGCTCACATTATCAGACCATATGTGTGACATCCCACATACTGGCAGTGGCTAGAAGCTTTTGTATACTGGACGGACATCGGGTCTCATAGGATGGAAGACAACCCATATGTAAAGAATACTGCAACATTGAATGGAAGGATATCCACTGGTTTAAGCCAAAGTAACTCAAAAGTAACGCATATTTAAGTTGCTAGTCACTAAAAAGTTATATATTACTATTTTGAAAAAGTAACTAGTTATATTACTTATTTTTCTTCTTTCAGCTTTTCCCGGTTAGGGGTCACCACAGTGGATCACCTGTTTCCATTTCTTCCTGTCCTCTGCATCTTGCTCTGTCACACCAACCACCTGCATGTCCTTTCTAACCACATCCATAAACCTTCCCCGGGATTCATGAAGCTTGCGCCAGGTGCAGGCGTAGCATCGGCGTTCTAACACCAAATATGGCTGCCGAGCGATTCAGGTATGACCAGGAATGATAGGGGTGTATCGAATTGGCCATAGCTATGCTTAGCTGAGAGTACACAAGGTAACCGAGTATGCATTTGAACGGAGATGAAAACGCACGTAAACCCAGTAAATGGGTATGCGTGACGCGCAGTACAGCTGAAACAGGATGGATATAGGAAATAAATAAGGAAATGCTGCAGCAGTGAAATTGGAGCTGCACTACCTGCGTACGCTACGCCCGCACAACTCCCGAGCCTTGTATGTTAATTACCCCATGTGCAGTAGTGTAGCATGCAAATGAAGGTATGTAGTGATTCAGGAAGTGGTGCAGGCATAGTGTAAGCATGCAGAAATGTAAACCGTAGAAAATGGTTTACATTATTGAAGACATAAAATCGGAGCCATGACAGCCGACCAAACACATGTATTATATTGTTAATATATGCCAATGGATAAATATATAGCCATTGGCATAAAAAAAACATGTACAAAATATAAAATTAACATTTAATATATATATAGTCGCACTATCGCGACGTGGAAGTGCAGGGCAGCGGTGCGCAAAGGAGATTGCAAGGAATATATAAAAATATATAATAAAACCTCAATGAAACACATATCATGATTTCCCCATAATAGTCAATGGCAGGTATGCTCCACCATACTATGGCGCAAGGGTTGCTAAGGGGCAGTGACAGTGTTATGTGCAGTAGCTAAGAATTAGTAGGCAATGACATGCAAATGAGAGGTGAAATAGTGAATCGCAGATTCCCCGCTGGTGTAAGGATGCACCTCACAGAGTAGTGCTATAACACCGAGGTGTGTCCTTGAGATAAAGATGACATCAAGAGAGGGGTGTGTCGCCATTGCTGTAAGCACATTGGAGCATTGCTAAACCAGTTTGCCCCTAACTAGGCAAAGTTGCAGGATAGGGGTGTGTCGAATTGGCCATAGCTATGCTTAGCTGAGAGTACACAAGGTAACTGAGTATGCATTTGAACGGAGATGAAAACGCACTTAAACCCAGTAAATGGGTATGCGCGACACGCACTACAGCTGAAACAGTATGGATATAGGAAATAAATAAGGAAATGCTGCAGCAGTGAAATTGGAGTACAAATGACTAATTAACACCTAGGAGCCTACAGTGGGCCATTGACAACAGCTAACAAGGCTGCAAGCAGCTACCTGCAGAACAGGAAAGGGGAGAGGCTGTACTGCAAAGAAAACAGTAAAGTGTCAAAGCAGAACAAAGCCGATTTGCAGTATATCAGCTACAAGGCACATTTTGCCATGACTGGGTAGGGAAAGTACAAAACAAGAAAGACGGCAGGTGGATGCATGCCTGATAATGGGAGGGGATCCAGGTCTAAAAGTGAATTAAAGGGCAACAGATTAATCAAGGCAGGCAAGTAGATCTCCACAGTAAAGGCCCCACACTTGCAGTACTCATTGCAAAACCCATAATTAAGACATGCTGCAGCTGGAATAGCTCATACACACCCACTGACATCAGCAGCATCCATAGCACAATACTATAAAGTGTGAAAGCACCTCACACACATTTGTGTATTCCCATACACTCTGCACCAGTGGTGTATACAGATGGGGAACTTTTATTATGTACATGTTAGGGGCTGCCATAGCTTTGATCCACCAGCATGTGTTGGAGACTGAAGGTGGTGTGGAGGATGATGCACATGACCACCTCAGGCACCAGAGGAGGAGGAGAGTGTTCAGACCCAGGGTAACCTACCAGGGGCTACATGATCTGGAGATAGTAGAGCATTACAGGGTGGACAGGGACATCCTACAGCAACTTGTGGAGCTGTGCCAGCCATGCCTCAGAGCCAGAACAAACAGAGGGAACCCATCCCAGTGGATACGAAGGTATGTGTAAGCCTGAGAATACTAGCTACAGGTACCTTTCAAAGACCAACTGGGGATATCATGGGGATCTCACAGGCATCAGCATCCAGGGTACTACACCAGTTCCTGGATGCCATGTTACCACATGCCAATGAGCACATATACTTCCCCCGAATGCAGGAAGAGTTGGCAAGCAATATGCATCTCTTCCACCGTGTTTCAGAATACCCAGAGGTATTTGGTGCAATAGACTGCATGCACATACACATCAAGTCACCACCTAGTGAGCAGGGTAGGTGCTACATAAACCGCAAGGGATACCCCTCCATCAACTGCCAGGTCATGTGCAATGCCCAGGGTATTATCATGGATGTGTGTGCTGGCAGCCCTGGAAGCTATCATGAATCCACATCTGGCATGCCTCACAACTGTATTAGTTATTTGCCGGGGGGACATCCCAAATGGCCACCTGGTGGGGATGCTGGCTATGCACTGGAACCATGGATGATGACTCCCATCAGAAATGCACACACACCCATGCAGGAATGCCATAATGAGGCACACGCACAAACCAGAATCATCATAGAGCATGTGTTTGGGATGCTGAAATCATGGTTCCGTTGCTTGGACATATCTGGTGGAGCCTTGCAGTACTCTCCAGGCACATGTGCCCACATCTTCATAGTGTGTGCCATGCTACACAATATGGTCCTGTGGAAACAGCTGCAGCAGGGACAGAATGGTGAAGGCCCTCACAGCCCACCACCATTGCCAAGGGCCCCACAGGCACAGAGGTACTCAGACCATGAACACCCTGAGCCAGCCCCAGTAGGCAGATGGAGGCATGCCCAGTATGCCCATGCCTTGGCAAAGAGGGAACATATAGCACACACACTGACAGTGTAGGCACCTAGGGACTGACACCTTTCTCCACCTGCACACACAGTAAAATGGATGGCACACACACAAGACTACCTGTAAATTGTCATGTATAGGCAGTCTACTGTGTGCATCCAACATAGGCAGCCCTCAACTATTGCACACACAACTGCCATTGGCACAAGGTAAGTCAACACCTGAACAGTAAATTAAGCTATCAGCATATGCAGATACTGTATGTATAGATTCATAGGTAGGTACTTGGCCAACTGCCAGAGGCCATTCATAAGCCCAGCCAAAATGTGTCAGCTTTTGCCACCCCATTGATTCATTAACTGTCCCTCTGTGGAGCAGAGCCAATGGCGGGATCCCTGGGGTGCATCTACTGTTCCCCATCCACTCTTCAAGGTTTCTCTTGCAGAGTGTTAGTGAAGGGCTCTGTATAATGTAGTTAGGGATGTTGTTCCAAAGTATGGGGAGTGTCTGTGACAGGAAGCTGTCCCTCCAGCATCTTCCAGTTATTGTTGTGGCAAGGTTCAGCTCACTACAGTGTGTGGCTCACTGTGACATGGATTCCCATAGGTGGAGCATATCCATCAAGCCTGAGTTCGACATGGCTGTGTTGGCCAGTGGAGATCATCTCTGGGTAAACGAGATGCCACTGAGTAAAGCAGGAGTTTATTCAGTCTGGCTGCATAGGCCATATGTTGGAGGCCAGTATTCCCCTTGGCGAGGTACATTTGTGGACCTCCCAGCTGTTGGAAGTGTCTTCTGAGGTACATCCCACATGGGTTATTATACCCTATGATGGGACTGATGAGTGATGAGTAAAGGGGCACTATAACCCCAGTATGTCTAGATGGGAATCCTTTAGTAATCAGATGGCCTACATAGAAGGATGTCCTAACTACTGTGGAGATATGATTGTCAAAGGGGAGATCACTATCTACCTTAGTCCCCAGATACCCCATTACCTCATCCATATTAAAGTGGCTGCCACTTATGTGTTAATATGTGGGTGCCAATTCCACAATGGAATGACCATGCAGTTAGTGGCACTTGGCTGGAGGCCGTGACGTTGACACCCTGTGACGTTCTCTGTGAGGCCCCTTGAGGGATGTCTGTGTCAGCTGGACTATCAATCATGGCTCCCAGTTCGCAGTCATTGCCAAACATGGTCTGCCATAGTCCACCTGTGTTTGCCTGTACCTCTGAGATGTATATGCCAAACAGTAGGGCTCCCAGGACTGAGTCCTGTGGGACACCAGTCGTGACTGGTCAAGAGTTGGACCTGGAGACCGCTAGTCATACCATGTGGGTTCTGTGTGTAAGCCCGTTGGCAACCCAACCTGTGATGTATGGGTGTATGTACAGGCTGGTGTGTTTATCAATAATACCTGAGTGGGGCATGGTGTCAAAAGCCTTGGTGAGGTCCAGGTAGTATGTGTGAACCACCTCCCCATCATCTAATGTCTTGGTGACTGTATGTAAGATGTCAAACAGGTTCAGTAGGCATGAACTGCACTCAACCAAGCTGACCTGGGTTGGGTCACGTGTTCAGAGGTTACCAATGTCTTTGTTAATGAGTGCCATGAGGATGCAAACCATACCATTGCAGACCAGGCTAGTCAGGCTTATGGGGTGGTAGTTACCATGGTCAGTTGTGATTCCACCTTGATGGAGTGGAATAACCATTGCCATGTGCCATTGTATGGGCATGTAGCCTGTGGAGAGGCTGAGGTAGGAAAGCTTAATTAGGTGGGGGGCAGGTTGTCTTGTACAGTTTGCAAGATGCAGTCTGGGACAACATCTGCCTCCATTGATGCTGTGTTCTGCTGTTAGAGAGGGCCATTTCCACCTGTGTGTCTCTGATGTGTGGGATACTGTACCTTATGGGTAGTATTGTGGGCTCTTTAGGGGGTGAAGTATGCACTGAATGTATCTGCAAGGATGTTGGCGATATCAGTAGGGTCAGCATATTTTGTGCTATATTTCACCGGCACAGTGCAAATCTGTGTGTCACCACGTAGATCCTTGACATAGCCAAAGAAGGCTTTGTGGTTATCTTTTGAATCCTTGCATATTCTCCTGCTGATGTTAGCCTTGGATGATGTCATGAGGGACCTACGTATCATACTAATAGTGGTCATGGATGTCTGCCCTTCATGGGATTTGCTGTTTGTCTGGAACACTGTCCTACTTCTGTAGTATAGCCTGTTTATTGCAGAGGTCCACCAGACTGGTGTCCTTGTCTAGGAGGAGTGAGTCTTGGTTTACCAGTGATGGCACGATCCATACATCCATGTAGGTGCTTATAGACTGCATTTGTAAATCTGTCTGTATCTTGAGCAGTGTTTCCCCTTAGCATGGGGGCTGTGAAACCCCCACCCCTGTCACTAGTAGTGTAAATTTAGCTGTAGGAAAGGTATACACTGTGGTATCCATGGGTGGGGAGATGCTTGGGTGTGGAAACAGTGAATAGTTCATGGTCAGATCTAACCAGTGACTGGTTAACCTCTGCTGTGGTGCACCTGTTGCCCATGTTGGTGATGACCACTTCTAGTAGTTTCCACCCCACATTAGGGAGGTTACCACCTGATACAGGGCATATGAGGTGATAAATTCCAGGAAATGCTGGGCCTGGAAGTGAGTACTGGAGTAAGTTTCCCAGTTAATGGTATGGTAGTTGACATTGACCAATGCCAGGGTGTGCATTAGGACTGTCATGTTCTCCACTGTCTCCAGGTAGGTGGAGTGGTGGTCCTGGGTCATGGAGGGTGATCCGTAGCAGGCCACAGTTTACATTGCAGTTGTGGCTGATGTTAGCTGCACATGGATGATCTCAGAGGTATCATGCTGCCCCACTAACCTGGAGGTGTAGGTATCCCTGATGAATATGGATACAGCCCCTCCATGTCTGTGTCAGTCCATGTTCTGTGGCTGAAATGTGTGGTATGGGTTGTAGTCTGGTAGTGCTGGTGTGCTCTCAGGAGCCTTAAGACAGATCTCAGTTACTGCACAGATGTTGATGTTGTCCATCCTGAGGAGTGCTGTGAGTGCATGCATGTTGTGATCACAACCCCTGGTGTTGAGTAGCATAACCCTCATTGAATCTGCTATTGTGCTGTTTACAGAGCTGGTATTCACCTTCGAGACTCTCCTAAATAAGGCACCATGGGGGCACCAATAGCCTTGGCCAGTATTCCAAAGCCTAAGGCTGACACATAGGCCGGTATGGTATCGTTGCATGCATGTTCCCCATCTGTGCTTGTTTTCATCTCTCCTGTAGGTAACCTACTGGTAAGCAATAGAAAGCCTTAAACTTATACAAGTCTTCTAGCTTCCAAGATAGGCTTTTGGAGTGACTAAGTATCAGTGTTCTGTATGTTCTTGCTGTACTTAACTGTTTCCTGACTACATGGTGATTTCTCACTGTATATTGTGATCTGAAGGTCTGTTTATTCACATATTATGGCTGTGATGGCCTGCACTTTAGAGGTTCACAGATAGCCTACTACCTATCTGCCCAAGGGCAATTAGAAGCATAGCTACAGTGTGTTGGCTTTCCTGCACCATTGATGAAGTAACTGTGCCTCTGTCAAGCATAGCCAATGAAGCAATTCCAGGCAGAGTTGCTGGAAGCTGTTGAAGACTGGGGTTGTGGAGGGTGATAGGGGCACTTAGTGATCTAAAGAGGGCATGTTAATGTGACAATTCAACACCATTCAATTCCCCCAACAGGGTCTCGCAGCTATCAAACTGGAAAGGCCCCCCCTTGGCTGCATGGTTCTGGGAAACATAATCCCAGGGGTGTATATTCTGTTACCCATTCACACAACAAGGTTTCCCTTGAAGTGTGTCAGTGAGGGCTATGCCTAATGTAGTTAGGAATGTAATGTATTGTCTCACAGTATATTTGTTATATGTTGTTATTTCAAGAGTACGTGAAGCTCAGTGAGTTTGGGGCCTCCACCCTTTGCTTAGCCTAGCTTACACATAGAAATCATCTAAATAGGAAATAGGCAGAAGCAACGTTAATGTCAACAGTGTAATGGTTACAGCATCTGCATAGTATCTGTGCATTCGAGGTTCCAATCCCGATAAAGGCAGGGATGTTTATCATGTTCAAAAGTATACCTTAACCACAGCTTGCATATATAGGTAGTAATCATCTGTATAATAAACATTCAAAACACCCATATAAACCCATGTGTGCTGGAGAGTACAGTCAACAGAGAATGTAATGTTATGTCAGCACATAGTGAGATGTTACTTCACTGACATGTATATATCCTGAGTAGTTAGCGGATGTGGCCATGTTTGCGCGCACAGGTTATATGTTACAAAGTTTGTTTAACTGTGTTTAACTGCTGCTATAATGTCACACAAACACTTTTAAACATGCTTACAACTGCTTAAATGAGCCTTATTCTGGAGTAAAAAACATTTGTAAAGCATTGCAGGTGTTGAACCCTGGACCATGCACACTATAGTCATGGGACTTACCACTAAGCCATCTGAGGTGTATACATGTTTCATGGTCTTGAGACTACACCTTATACCATATGCATTTCACTGTAATGATCACAAATGGGACAGTCACTTTGTGTACATATGTACAGTACATTGTAATGTACTGTAGTTTGTGAACCAACACATTCCAGTCTACATATGTATTACTGTTACAAATTAATATATATATATATATATATATATATATATATATATATATATATATATATATATATATATATATATCAGTGATGTCTGCACATATATATATATATATATATATATATATATATATATATATATATATATATATATATATAAACATCTATGAACACACTTTGTGACACAGAAGCACTCCAAAGGAATTGGAGTGTACACAAAACACATGCAGCTCTGGTATTATAACAATTAATATTAACCTAATTCACCATAGAAGGGGTGGTTGTTGTGTATGTGAAGATTGGGGTGGGGGAGGAATGATGGGTAATGCAATCATGCATCAAGGAGGGCCTGGGTCGGATGTCCAATAAGTGAACTGGAGGGGTATACATGGAGTATGGGGACAATATAAAAAGGACACAAAACAAGAACCTTTCTCATTCATAATACACCCTGTCATGTCACATTGCAACACCTAATTTCACAAACATATGAACATTAACATGTATCAGACATATGTACACCAACTGACTGTCACATTTGTTTTCAGTAGTGAGGAATGTCTGTAGTACAATGTATATTCTAAACACCATAACATTTGTACATATCTCAGATGCCTTAGTGGTAAAGTCAGTGACTGTGGTGTTCATGGTCCCGGGTTCAAGACCTGCAAGGGCTGTTAGGTTATTTTGAGGGCCAGAATAAGGGCTGTTGGATGCAGGTGGATTAAAGCACTCTTAAGCAGTTGTAAGCAGGTTTCCACGGGTTTGCACAATGGTAAGCGGCACTGAAACACGGTAAATGGAGAAGCGCTTCACAGGTTTAACCTTTGCTTAATGTCGCGCAGACCACGGGCAAACCTGCTTACAACTGCATAAATGTGCGTTATTCACACTTTCCCTACCAGTGCCTACTCTGAGAGGTAAAATAATAACACCTTCCAGGAGTAGAACCCACAACCATGTACTCCATCCTCAGAGTAACCTAACACTAAGCTACCTGGGATGTACCTATCCCAGTTGTGTATGCAGACAGGTTAAAACACAAAAGGGAGGAATGTGTTGAAATAGGACAACCCGCCATGTACCCAATTAAAGGTGTATGCTCATATATATATATATATATATATATATATATATATATATATATATATATATATATATATATATATATATATATATATATATATATAGATATATATATATATATATATATATATATATATGTAGATATATAGATAGGTTAAAACATCTACACATCTATGGAGGTATAGATAAATGTATGCAATAATATATATACTATATACATACACACACACACACACACACATATATATATATATATATATATATATATATATATATATATATATATATATATATATATACACACATACATACATGTCTGTAGACAGCATCCAAAGTGTTCATATCTGAGTATAACATGGACCATAGCAATCACACATTCTGCCCCCCCAAACAATATGAACATAACATATGAAGAGTATATGCCAATACACTATTACAAATATGTTCTATGGACACAGTCACCAACACAACTGCAATGACTGCAAATATCCATGACAGAAATACACAGACAGCTTTCATTTTGCAAAACTTTATTACATTCTGATGTATTGCCAAAAGGATTCAAGGACTAACAGTACCTGCATGCTATACAGGAAGCATTTAACAGTGCCTTAATGAATCAGCCTGCAATTACCATAGTATTAGTCCACTAAGGGATAGGTGTTCACATAGGAAAGAACACCCACACACATATAGACGTTGTATAAAAGGGGTTCCTACACACCTGCATGTGCTATGTACACCCACCAACATCTACCCCACAACCAAAATAATTACATCAATACATACTGTCATACCATAACCAATTATTCAACTACTGTACAACATCTGCTGAAACCTTAACATACCTGGACACAGACACACTAACATGGCCCTATGTGAAATAGTTGCTGTTATACAATTGAACAGCTGCTGATGTAACAGGGTTTGTATGAACTAATCCCGTTTCAGAGGGTTGAAAGGTTTGTACACCAGGAAGTGTTACCGAGTACTGATTATCAGCACAGTATGATACACAGTAACACCAAACTAAATATGTCTGGTAAGCACACTGTAAACCCCTAACATTATATGCATAGCTATGCAGCCTTGAGCTGGTCAAACAACCTGGCCAGACTGAAACATATGCAGAAGTATTAGGTACAGACAAACCCTGCACAAGTAGCAATGTTCAGAAATATAACAGCAGTACTCACATTTAGACCAAATCCTCTAGGCATTACACACAATATATTACTGTTCATCTCCATACAGCTGTTGCAATAGATTCCAAACAACACTTCCATGCTGTCTTCCTCACAAGTAAGGCAAAGGGACAATGCCCAAGTGGAGTACTCAATTATACTCCACTGTAGCCATGGTATTGGCTAAGGCAGTAGCAGTGCAGCTGATGTGCATGTAATTAGCTACTTAGGAACACCAATTGGTTATCGGGATAGCACATGTTACTGATCTGTAACTATAAAAGGTTGCCTTGTCACACATTCAAACCATCTGTATCTACCTGTAGGACAGTACAAAACACTGAAAGACAATGAGTATTATACTAGTCAATAACACCTCCGACTACTAAGAAGGTATGTATAACATGTAGTATGTCTGTGTATGTAGTACCTGTTCTGTAAGAATTACAGTGTAATCAATGCATATAGTGGAAATAGCTATCTTGTAGTGATGTATTGTTGAGCAGTAGTAATGCTTGTAGTATTCTATGTGTGTACTGCTGTAGGTCACATGGCAAACTCTGCATACACCACAAGGGATGATATGGGCTTGGAACCCACCAATTCACTTCCAGCCACTGTCAGTGTCAGGATTGGTCCAACAAGTATGTGCTATAACAGGGGATAGTATATGTCGATATATTGTAACAGTCGACATATGTATGGGTGTATAAGTAAGATGAACATGTTAAAGGTGGGCTTACCATGCAAATATGGTGTGCATTGTGGGATATTGTGCCAATAACTGTGTAATGTACAGTATTTTAGGCAGATCTGTATTCTATTCTACATAGCAGTTCTGTTATGTTATGCAAACAGTAGTTATGTCTATTGGCAATTACAATACTCAATAACAGGATACATATCATTTGTATTCATCTGACAGTTTAGCAGCATGATAGCAAAGATAATTGGAAGAGCCAGGTAACTATCCATGCACATAACACATGTAATATCCACCTCTCTAGTATCGTTTGCAAGCAATAACAGCTGTGCATGTGTACATGTTATGCAAATGTGTAGTGACCCTTGTTACAGGGCTGGACCTCTCTAGTATTGTTTGCAAGCAATAACAGCTGTGCATGTGTACATGTTATGCAAATGTGTAGTGACCCTTGTTACAGGGCTGGACCTCTCTAGTATCATTTGCAAGCAATAACAGCTGTGCATGTGTACATGTTATGCAAATGTGTAGTGACCCTTGTTACAGGGCTGGACCTCTCTAGTATCATTTGCAAGCAATAACAGCTGTGCATGTGTACATGTTATGCAAATGTGTAGTGACCCTTGTTACAGGGCTGGGCCAAATGGCTATGTGCACACCTACATAGAGTGGATATTGAGAGTAGAGACACACTGGTTGAACTACCAGGTTTGTGTAGCCCAACCTCTCATTGCCAACCTAACAGCCACTTGCACATACTGTATGTAAGGTAGTGCACAGCACTGGTAATGAAACAGGTTGCATATCATCTTTAACTCCAGTGTAACATCTGCAGTAGGAGTGTAAGATGTAGGAGACAGCTGCCCATGTGTAATAGCTGCTTCATAGGTGATGGCTCACACTATCTGATTATATCCTGATCATGTTGATAGTGGCATCAGAGTCTATTGATACATGACTCTGTTTGGAGAGTGGGTGTCTGTGCCCAACAGAGCTCATGGTCCTGGTGGATATGTGAGTATATACCCAGAGAAGGAAACAGACCTGTAGACACTTGCATCATCTGTAATCAACTAACAGGATGTGATGTGCTCCTCAGAGGAGGATTGCTGCTAAAGGTAGCTACAATGTTTCCGTAATAGCCAGTGTTGTCACGTCCATAACACAAATATTTACATGTGAGCATCACTGTCTAAAACATCTTCATAAGCAATACGTAAACTAAATACAGTACTTGGTACTTGTAGTACTGAATGCTCATACAGGCATGTCCACTAGTCAGCTACTGGTGTTTACTAATGTCAGCTTTGTGTATGTGGCCATCCTGGGGGAATGTAATCTCTATGCCATGTACACTGCCAAACCCACCTAACACCATGCCCCACACATTGTTTGGGATGCAGCTACAGGGGTAAGCTGGAAGGCAGCCCAGTCTACAGCCATGACTGGACTGGACAGTCATGAGGTGTAGGTTAACACATGCAGCTCATCAACACAACCAACACATACCCTTACCAGAACACAGTAAGGACACCCACACACACTACCAGAAATCACACACATTCACAGATGCTTCTAAGTATCTGGCCAAACAAGTGACCCCCCCAAGCTGGAAGAGACAGACACCAAAATACACAAACTGTATGACATAGTTTGCATAATTGTGCCACACCTCAGAACACGTGGCTGGAAACATGCCCAACAGTACTCATTTGTGAATGCAAACTCTAGCACTATGTTACACACCAACCTATATGAGGGCATACATACTGTCAGCTGCCTGTCTGCCATGATTAGCCACATACCCATACACTCAGACCACCTTTTGAACTATACACATGGCTCTGGCATATTCCATGTTGTTGTGCAGGACCTGTGATGCAGTAGCCTGGACTGCATGGAAACACATGTAGGAACTGTCAGGTCTTGTAGCCCATGCAGGTATGTCCCAAGGCCTGGGTAGCATTCTGCCATTGGCCAGAATGATACTGCAGTACAGGGACAAAAGGATTGTATTCCACAATTGTCTAGTGTAGTGGTGCAAGTCAAAGGGTATCCAGTATCTGTCTGCCTGGGATAACATGGTTGACAGACCATGATGCTTTGCCAGACAGGGCCTGCACCTGTCACCCTGGGAATCTGGATACTGCCTAGGGCTCATGCTTCCCCTATAGTGCCTTCATCATGCACAGTTCAAGTGAAGGTCCACTGCTGTTACAGGGACAGCCAAGCAATAAACTGCGGGTCTCGCTACACAATGATACATGTCAGAAACACTATATGGACACACATATGTCAATCCCTAACATGGAGAACATATCTGTGCAGTGGCTGAGACATGTTTCAATGCTCTGGAGAGCACACCTGCATGACCATGTTATAACACATACCTCACCTCTTGCCCATTATCCTTTATTGGAACACATGGGCTGCAGGTGTGTCCATATTCCTGAAGGATATGTACACCCCCACGCTAGTTGCACTTGCATAACTTCAGATGCATTATGCTGAGCAACTACCTTTGTGCCAAAGTGGAATTCAAATTGCACCTTGAGACAGATCACCCACCAGGCTGTGGATTTCCCAACTGTCATAATGTGCTGTAATGGGGAAGATTAGGTCTGAGACAGAACCATAATAATGGCTACTCTCAACTATTCCATTATGAACTGGGAAGACTCCTCATGTACCAACACCTGCGCTCAATGCATGTTGGATTCCATCGACCCCACTGACCTGGATCACAGTAGTCACACAAACAGGGCTAACAGTATGCTACACATAGTTAGTCTCCAATGCCAATGTTATGTTTCCTAAGAGCAGAGTGGTGACTGTCATGGCACCCATGCAGATGGACAATGCATGTGCAAATGCTGAATCCTACACAAATGAACCTTAAGCAGTCACATATGTGCAGTGATTGTGCCATTGAAACAGAACCAGGATTCAACCCAACACAAACAAGAAGGCAAACTGGTGGTACCATGCTTTAAACTGTACCACAGAAGGTAGTAACTGTTGCAAGAGTGAACACACATGAGTGTAGGTGATCCCTGGTCAGCCTCAGTAAGATGCAGATACACCATATAAAACCACACAAAGCTACTGTGAAACTAATCAGCCACATATTATGAGGCCAAGCACAGAGCATTCTATAGCTGTGTCATTAATCATAATGGCAACGACAAGACCTGCCGTGCTGCACAGCACTATGGCATGGGAAGTACTGCACCTACAGAAATAGCACCTGTTCATCCAGATAGGGTCTTGGAGAACCTAAACCCACTCCCACCTCCCCCCAACAGGTACACTTAGTAATATATCCATGTACACTACAGGGCCCCTGTAATAACGACTATGCAGGTACAAGCTGCACTCTCTAAAGCCATACATACAGCTTTCATGGGACCTGTCAACATCCCAGGGTGTATCCTACACAAATGTAAGAACATTCAGCTATCCACATACACATCATGTTCAATCATAGCTCCATGTCAGGCTGTGTACACACCGAATGGTGCACAGCAACAGTTATCACACCCCACAAAGGGGGAGACACCATTGATAATGGGAAATAGTGCACAACTACCCTGCTGAGTCTGGTCTGTAAGGCCATGAACCGTGATCAACGTATTTGATGTACTCAGTACAGATGTAGATGACAGTAGGGTTGATTCACACTGCATATCATGACCTTGCCAGGTCGTAGGACACCATCACCCATACTGTGTTCCAGCTACACTCAGTAAACTAGGTGTATATTCCTATGTCACAGGAGTGGTTGGCAACTGGACTGCTGGCAGAACCAACACTACAGAAGGTGTCTGACTAATACACGCACATCAAACCAGTGCCAGCCACAGTAATACAGGGTTCATTCCTGGTACTCCCCTCTTTGTTATCTATACCACACAGACTAACACAGAAGGCATCAGCCTATTGATGTTTGCAAATGACTATGAACTAGGAGCAATAGTTGACTCAATGTGTGCTGCGTTCAACATACAGAAGGGCCTTAGTGTGTCAGATGTGTGGTGTGTGATGTATGGCCACAATCTGACAGCTAAGTATTGCATTGTCATCCCCTATGTTACAAACCCTGTACCCATGAACTACCACCTAGGCAGCGGTCAACATAATGGCAACTGTGTGTATGGGATGCAGCTGGACAGTACTCTTTCCTTTGATAGTTACTTCACCACACCAGACAGGTAGTCATATGTGGCACCCCTAATCATGACAGGGTGCCATCCAGGAATATAGAGATAATTGCTCAGCCATACTCAACACCCATGTGACCCATAATAGATCACATATTTCCTTTAAGGGTTATTGCCCATGTGTAGATGGCCTACACTGCCCTTCCCAATCCCTAGCTGCACTATGTAGCATGCAGCCTACCCTGAATAAAGCCATGTCCAACCCAGAGGTGTTGGACATGCTACACTTAACACATCCTGATCCCAAATAAACACATACTTCATGGACATCCACCTTTCTAGTACAAGGATCACAACATGCCTGACAGATCTCTGTCCCATACACTTAACATACTCTTGCCATACTATGCATCCCTGTCCAGCGAAGCTGCACATCGCCTCCTCTGTGACATGGTGTGATGACCGCATGCCAAATATATCAGTAACCCTGTGGATCAGTTCTGTGGCACTGCTTGAACTGGCCACTGAAACTTACCTGTCTGTTGCCTACAGCTAGGTAACCTGTCTGCCTAGGCTCATAAATGGCCCAGGGCATATAGCCTACTAGATCACTATGACCATACATGCTATAGTTGATATCCAACCCTGCAAATACCATCAGGCTAGCTATTGTCCCATGTGTTACACATGTGCAACACAGGCAATACATGGCAGGATGCTACACAGCTGTACAGTGCCATGTAGATGTATATGGCAAAACACATACATGCTTGCAAGTCTGCAGGGTCACAGGTCATGTCCCTAATGGCTATGTATGACTATATATGTGACATATACACAGCATTAAGGTTGATTGCATTAATGTGAACACATCCAGGCATGTGCTGATAGGTAAAGACACCAGTACAGGCAAACAGACATGCCCACGTCAAGACAACATCCACATGGTGTATGAGCAATGTCATCACATGACACACACATATATGGTGATAACATCACATCACCAGTAAGTGTCAAATGTGTGTGACTTATACATGTCAGTGGTGTTAGTGTCATGTAGATTTGCAAAGACATATTTGTAATCTTAATAAATGTGATACACATGTATGTTCAGCTGTACTTCTGTACTTCTCTGTGAGTTACTGTGACCTGTCTCCATCATTATGTCTTCCAGGTATGCCACGTAGCAGACTGCCAGCATACAGCCACTTGGAGGATGAGGTCCTCATCCCATACCTCCTCGACAACCATACAACACTCTTCAGCCATGTGCCACAGGATGCACAGCAGTGGGATGCCCTGTGGGAGGAACTCTGCAGGAGGGTAAATGATGTTGGCGGTCACAATCGCACCTATCAGCAGGTGCGCTGACACTGCACTGACCTCATAAGATGGGTGAAACAGCATGCTAATGCAATCGCCAGGGAACAAGGTGCAACAGGTGGGGGCCACTCACCCAGCCCCCACTCACATGTACCGAGGAGCTACTGGCCAACCTGGGGACACCTGCAGACCTCCATCCACAAGCTTTAGCTGGTATTGTGGAGGTGGGTGTCTCTCAACCACTGAGCCTGGAGTTGCCTGGTAAGTCACTACTGCACATATAACACAACTATATTTCACATAGTTACATGTGTTACTGTACAATATGTAATGTAACATCATATGCAAGGCATGTATGCACACATGCCACATACTATAGTCTGCTACTCTATGTATGCACAGATGTGCATACTCCATAGTATAGTGTATTGTACTGGCTTATGTGCTAACATGGACATTGCACCCTGTAGCTATCACACAGGTGTGGATAATGATCTTACTGCTGTGACACTCCTGTTTAGGTACCTCTGGCATTTTGCAGTGACAGCAGCCTGTGTCAGGTGAGATTGTTATTATTTACCAGGCTTGATAATGCATGGAACATATTAATTGCATGCTATCTGCCATAACACATGTACACATAATGTATGGTGGTCCTGTTAATGGACACTGGTCAGACCTGCAATGCATCACAGTGTTTACCCATGTGAAACAATTGAAGACTATATGAAACACCTACACTAAACCTTCCAAACTGTCATTGCCAGATGTGTGGACAACAGTGAATACAATGGTGGAGGTGTGTTTCACTGTAGGGACAGGTACTACATATCAGCATTACACATGTTGGGAATATGAACAGTACTGTACAGAGAGCATATGTGTGCACACACTCTAAATGTGTTGGAGCTGGAGTATGACTGCCCACAGGATACACCCTTGTGGATTATACCCTTGCTATGAATGTCACACAATGTCATGTGCTATCTGACATGTCCATGACATGTAGTGGGCTGACTGCAACACTGCTCAACTATCCTGCAAAACATGTCTCACATCCCATACATACCACCCTTTGTCTGCATAACCCTGTCCTCAGTGGAGCATATGACATCTATGGGTGTATGTCATATGGGATAACACTGACATGTGAAATAAGATGGCCATCACAACCATTGGACAGAACATGTGTACACATGGCCATGGAGGATGGCCAGAGACATGAAGCAACACACACAGTAGAAGTGATGTACATGTGTGTACACCCTGTTGTACATTGGCTCGACACAATACAACTATGGCCTTTGTGTAATGGTGATATTGCAGATGTGAAACACTAAACATCATACAGGCCTGTGCACAGCTTGTGTAGGCATAACATGAAACCACCACATAACATGTCTTGAACATCTTGAGTGTGTCACGACATGAAAGCATTCACCTATACAGTATCCAAATACATACATGTGTTGCACAACATACACATACAACCACATCAGGCCACAGATACAGTACATTCACCTTGCTGGTGTCAGACATCACTGTCATGCCTGCTCCTCATGTGTGTGAGGTACACAGATGGCATGTGGGACATAGAGTACTGCTAAGTTAGCCATGTGTGGGCATAGTTGCCAGGCATCAGTAATATGGTTGCAGATGTGCAGGGTGTCATCTGTATACCCTTCTGTGACCTGTGTCACACATTCCACATTAGGGTTTAGTGTGTATACACCTCAGTGACGTGGGTCACATTCCACATTAGATATGTATTGTATGTGAACATAGTCATGGCTATGAACTGTGTCAGTAGCTCACACTGTATAGCAATTGTGAAGCCACATGATGCCCTGCAATGGCTATGCACATCAGCTCAATGTGCAGTATGTCCCTGCATATTTGTAGGGTGGACAGACAACATTGCATCAGCTGAAGGCCCATGTTAGTATAACACGTCCCTGCATTGGGACACCATTACCATACTGTAGATTGGAAAGGACACCATTGTGTTACACATGTATGCATGTCATTCAACACGTCAGCAGAAGACATGTCATACTACATGTGATTGGCAAGGTCATACACAGCAGGCTGGTGTACTGTAAACCTGTGCTGGTCTGTGGCACCATTGCAAAGTAGGGACAGCCATGTCAAACATGTGTGTACAGCCACATGCACAATGTCTAGACTCAGCTCAGGGGTAGGTGGAATAATGTTGAACAGACATGCACTGCTTTGGGGGAGATATGCAAGCTAGGGCTCAGGCAAACATAGTATGCAGTCGACATACCCTACTGCTCATGTCCTCACACATAGGGGTGGTGGCCAACACAAAGCATCAGTGGCAGATGTACAAAGGTCAGCGATGGTCTGTTAACATGTGGTGTATGTTGCACACACCATGGCAGTGTGGTGCAATGGTGCAAAGTGCATGCATTGTGTTGCAGGTATGGGGCATAGGCTACTAACACAAATGGTGCAATACAGGTATGTATGCTAACCACCACTATAATTGTGTAAGGTGCATGCCATCTGCTATAACACATGCATGCTGTTGTGTGCAACTCAGGGATGTATGATAACTACCACTATAATTGTCTAAGCTGAAACTATAATTGTCTAAGCTGAATGCCATCTGCCATATCACCTGCATGTAGCGTGTGTGTCTGTGTCTGTGTGTCTGTGTGTCTGTCTGTCTGTCTCTGTGTGTGTGTCTGTGTGTCTGTGTGTGTCTCTGTCTGTGTGTCTGTGTGTGTCTGTGTCTGTGTGTGTGTGTGTGTCTCTGTCTGTGTGTGTGTCTCTGTCTGTGTGTGTCTCTGTCTGTGTCTGGTATAACTTGTAATGTACAGTTCTTGTCTTCCCCTCACAGGTGTTGATGTAGGTGCATTGCCCTCCTGTGGTCCACCTGATGTTAGTGTCCCCACAGACTCTAGCAGTGATGATGATAGTATGATTGAGGCACAGGCAGGGTTGTCAGGGGCTGAATCTGTGCCATTGGTTGCCATTCCACCTGTCTCCCCTCATCCTCACACACAGTTCCCCTGCCTACACATACCCCATCACCACTGGCCATAGAGGAAGGACAGTTGGTGGGTGGTAGCATGGAACAGGGAAGTGTGGAGACTATGGAAGGTGTGCCTGCACACCATGATCCCAGTCAACTGACTGGTGATGTCCCACACAGGCATGTGCCCAGCTGCTCATAGGAGGACCACTGGCCAACATGCCCCTGTGAGACAAAGCACATCAGCTGGAGTCACCAGACACATGTTTTGGGCTGTAATGGAGGCACAGGCATGTGCTGAATGGCACAACAGAGAAGGTCTGAGGCTTCAGAGGGCTGCTGTCCATTCATTAACTGACAACATCCAGGCACTTGCAAATGCTCACCATCATCTTGCAGATGTTTTGGATAGATGATTGGGTGACATGGTGGGAGTCCTTGACTGTGGCATGTCAATCCTCGAGCATGGAATGTCTGTGCTGGAACATCTGGTGGGAGTGAGGCATTGGGCATGTGGACGTAGGTCAGCTACATCACCTGTTGAAGGTCTACGTGAACATGCTACTGCACATGCCCGCTCCCATAGTGGTGGTAGCAGCAGCAGTGCAGCTGGTGCTGTGCAGTCCACACCAGGACACAGCAGGCCATGTGCACATGGTCCTGGATGGTCCCAACAGGGACATGATTCCAGTGGACATGTGTCATCAGACAGTACCCAATCTGGACCTCTGCCTGGTAGTGCCCGTGCAACCCCTGGCAGGTGCAGGTCACGTGGCCATGGCTGGACACCATGAACTGTGAAACCTGCCTTGTACAGTCTGCAGCTGTCAATAATACCCCTGTGTAGGCCAGCCACATGCCAGACCTGTGTGCATGCATACACACACACACGGAAACAAATGTAGGGCACCTCAACACACACACGCATAACATCCACACATGCCCAATGATATCACAGGCCCTAACACACACACATGATGTCATCCAATGGTGCAGCCTAGGCCTCTGGCAAACATTATCACCCTGTGCATATGATGATGCCTGTGCCGCATCCCTGTCATCCACACCATCGGTGCAGGGACATGCTCATATGGTCTGATGCACAGGGTGAACATACTAGGTAGACAATTGTAGATTAATATTGTTGAGTAGTGTTGACAGGCAGCAGACATACCATGTATTACAGTTTTAGAATGCATTTTGTACATTTGACAGTATGTATCATGTGTAACAACACTAACAGCATGTTGATCTTGACGTTCTGCCTTCCTCTTTCAGGTGTAGTTGCATGTGCTGGGGATGTCGGTGTTTGCGGTTAGTGTCCCATATGTACATGTTGACTACCCACAGGTCAGTATGACAATACCTGCATGCACTTTGTAGCTTCCACATCACAGTTATATTCTCCCATGTTTCAATTATGTTTACTGTTCTAATGATCCAAGAGCATGATAGCTGTGTAGTAAGCTACTGTGTTCAGAGCCATCACATCCATAGTGGGTGACATCACAGGTATAGTTACCTGGAGCGGGGAGGAGGTAAAAGAGTGGTATGCTGGATGACAAGGGTAAAGGCCAGTGGAAATAGTGGCTTCTCATTGGGAAGCAGTAATACCCACTGCCATGACAGCATGCAAACACAGACACACCCACACACTCAGGGATTCACAGACACAGTAACACACACTCTGACACACACACACACACACACACACACACAGTTGCCAGTGTTCGGATGAGAACCCCTGCCTATGTGCATATCATCATTATAGTACTACGCAATTACAAGATGTGCCACAGAGATTACACATGTACAGGTAGTTGGAATGGCCTAAGATCGAGGACATTGACAGGGATACTACAGTGCAGTGAGTGTATGTGGGAGGGGGTCCATCAGTAGGCTATGTAACAACAGGTCACACCCCAGGGTGTACATGTTAACAGGCGGTTAGAATGCCCATCTATGATTGATGATATCAACAGGGATGCTAGATTGCATTGAGTGGATGGGGAGGGCATTAACATTTCACTATGGTAAAATACAGCCTCACTCCAGGGACCGGACAGCCATACACACACACACACACACACACACACACACACACACACACACACACACACACACACACACACACACACACACTGTGGCATTCACAAAGATATACACCTATGTCACACACATACAGACACTTTACATGTGTGAGGTTCAACCACCTGCCTATGCCTTTCTTTCTACACTTCACTCTGTACTGGTGTCAACAACAGTGTTCAGGAGAGTGAAAACATGTGGGATGTATTCCCAACCATACGTGACATATATGGACACACACACACACGTGCCAGTACTGTGAATCAAACACCTGCCTATCTCATGATAGGTATTACAGAAGTACAGCACTATCGCATCTGGTACAAAGCTTACTGACTCTTTCCTTTGCCAACTGTGCTGATATATGCACAATATATGCACAGGGGAGGTATTACTGTTACAGGTGTCATGAGGTTTGCCTTCAGTGTCACCCTTACAGCATTCTACATTGTCTGTCTTCCACTTCAATTAACAAAACCTGACCTTAGCAGTTACACAGGTTATTGTAGGAATGGTTGTAACACACCAGTGAGCTGTCCTCAGTAATCATTCATCTGCAAAGAAGCCCCACCACTTAGTAGTCATGTCCAAACATCTGTCCATACCTCATGTATGGCTTACTGTACTTAGAGCATATCACCATATACAGTTGGCAATGTTGAGGCTGTATTGCAACAGCATGATGTACTAAGACAACAGTCACCTTCAGACATCAGACACTGCACACACATGGAATCTACACAAACATCAATACATGTACACATATGCGGTCTACATCAGTAAGTGCACTAGCAGGTCAAGAGGATACATTCCACACCTTCCCCATGCCATGTGTGAAACATAGCCGAGCATTACACCATAATGGATGTTGTATTCATGTACTGGTAGGACACCACCACCTTCACCGAGTAGCCAAGTGTACATATATGACAACAGCACATATCAGCGAGACACACACAGCATTATTCCATGTCATGCTCCTACAAACTGTTACTTGACAGTGCCATGGTGAAGCCAGGGCACTGTAATGGTCAACAGTGAGCACATCATATTTGCCACACACACCTCATGTTTACTGGAAGAGTGCCAGCAATGTGCTCTGTTAGAGCTAGGCAGTACACTCATTCAAGCATGTGCGAGGTCTGTGGCTTGTAAACATCTCACCCCAGCATGTACTGGCTATTGTGGTACTAAGGCTAATGTCCAGACAGCACACAGCATGCATGGCTTGCAATTGTTGACATGGGGTATATGTAGGAGCTGTGGCCACACATGGCTGTACATGTCATGAACATATCACCTGTGACTACTCAGGAACATACAGAGCAGAGCTGGATTTCCCTGAGTCTGTCAATACAGGCCTTGTGTAGGTCCTATGATCCTGTTATTTGGGTATGTTTGTAGGCATTGCATTAGGTGGACATGTCTAATGACATACATGCCACATGGGGTGTTGTATGATATGATAGGTGTCATGGGTGACCAGTAGAGAGGAATATTACCTCTGTTAACATAGATATCAAACCTTATGTACTGTTAGCATGCTATCTGCCATGTGCATGTGTGTAATGACTGTAGCCACCTGTATGTAGAAAGGATAACGAAAGCTATGGTAATGTCATTTATGTTGTATGAGTGTGGGATGTACATATCCAGGGCAGGTACAGTTAGGTCATATCCAACCATGAGGGTGTTGTTTACTGGTGTACAGCAACAGTCGACCATGTTAATGCTGACAACATCTGAGGGACCCTGGTATGTGTACAACTGAGCTGGTTACAAACAGTGGTATTATTGCATTGCATAACACATTATGCAGCTGTGTCTGTACATGGGTACTTTGCACAGTTGATGTAGGCCTAGGTACAGTCCACCAATCGAGGGTTATCTGGTGGTCTACCATACTATGTCATACCACATATGGATGTGTGTTGGTAGTCTGGGGACAAGGTGGTGGATGTATATGAGGATACAACCTAGAATGCAGCATTTGCCACTGTCACCTGTACCTGACTCATCTGTGATGAGTTATGTCAGAGTAGTGGTCTTTACATGTGAGTAGCCTTTATGAATATGTGTACACCACCACCTGGAATGGTCCATACCACTGTTATGGCCCACATGTCTGGATCTGAGTTATATGGTGGTAGTGCAATTGTGCACTACAGAGCCTTCAGCCAGGTGTTCCTCACTGCACAGATGTCAGTATTCCCCATTGTAGGTTCTACATTGAGCAAATGGATTACTAAAGCCACACATCTAGCACTGGTTAGCATAAGCATCCAATGCAATTGTCTTGTAGGTGTCAGGGTGTTACTTCTGGGTGTAGGACATTTGCCTTGGAATGCGGCTATATGGGTAAATGCAACCTAGGTATTATCCACACACACGTGAAACATGGATGCATGTGCTCTGTGTTGAAGGCTTGTCATTCAGTCATGACAGCCTGGAATGACAGACACTGGACAACCTCATAATAACAGCAGGACATTGGCTCATTGTTTTGGTCTAGCAGTTGCCACTCATACCATGACATCACTGCGAGTGGCAGTAATGTGCTTGGTAGCAAATGCCTCATGTAAGGTGACAGCAGCAGAAATTGTGTATATGACCAATGTGAGATATACTTAGGGTAGCAGTCCTGCTAATAATGACAACTACTAACACAGCCAGGAGAGGTCATCTTGACACCTGCACCTCAGTACCATTACACAATGTGGCTCACACATTATGCTTGCACATGCCACTGTTCCATGTATAATGCCACTGTCCACAACCTGCTATCAATGTATGCCTTTCAGGGCAGCAAGGTGTGTGACACATGCTGTAGGTAGCATCCGCCTGTGTGTCCCAGGTAACCTATTGTCTGTCACGTCCACACATGCATGAATGTGTATACTTAACATATATATGTCAGTACTTCATGTACATGTATGCATGTGTATCACACAGCACAGACACAGATATATCATTTACAGGCCACATACAGGTATCAGGTAGTAAACCAGTATGATGTGCATATATACTGACAGGTAAGATGTACATAGCTGTAAACCTGTGTGTTTACAATAGGAGTCCATTACAATGTGTTCTGTACATGTAAGTGTATGAGCATGCACACTGTGGCCTTCTGTGGTTAGAATCGGAGTGCATCCCAAACAGCCCTGTGCTACTAAGTGTATGAGCATACCCACTGCCACCTTGTGTAATTTGAGTCAGTGCATCCAACAAGCCCTTTGTTACTAAGTGTATGAGCATGCCCAGTATAACCTTGTGTAGTTGTAGTCATAGTGCATCCCAAATGGCCCTGTGCTACTAAGTGTATGAGCATGCCCACTGTAACCCTGTATAGTGATAGTAGTTGTCCATTCCACAGATGGCCATACTCCAGTTCAGGTTCCTGTTGTGCTACAACTATACCTCTCAGGCCTACCTGCAGATGATGTGTCTTGTTTGTGCATACAGGTTGTAATGGACACCTACTTTAAACACACAGGTTTACAGCTATGTACTTCATGACTGTCAGTCTCCCTGTTGTTGTCCTCAATCTTAGAAGGGCAGTCTGACTGCCTTGGAATGTGTAATCTCTGTGGTGCATCTCGTAACTGCGTAGTACTGTAATAGTGATCTGTAGATAGGCAGGAGTTCTGATCCCACCACTGGCAACTGTGTGCATGTGTGTGTGTGCCAACAAATGCCTGAGTGTGTGTGTGTCAGCAAATGGCTGAGTGTGGTTGTGTGTGTGTATTTGTGTCTGCATCCTGTCATGACAGCGGGTTTTGCTGCATTCCAAAGAGATACCTCCTTTTGCACTGGCCTTTATCCTTGTCAGCTGCTAAACCTCTCTCTTCCCCCTCCCCACTGCAAGTAATCAGTCCTGTGATGTCACCCAGCTCAGAAGTGGAATCAGAGTAAGTGTAATTGTATGTGTTCTGTGGCACATACCCCAACTGCATACCACTGTACTAGTTACCTTTACATAGGCAAGATGTGTATGCACAATACTGGCAAGTGTGTGCATGTTTGTGTGTGTGACTACCCTGTAGCCAGGCATACACATGTGTAATGTCTTTTAGCACACCATGGTAGCCATCTGTGGTGACGGGTGTCTACAAAGTATTACATAGTTAGGAATGGTAAAGAATACACAGTCAAGCATGACTACAGTTGGGTATGTTATTTTCCTGTGCCACTGTCGAGCAGTGACACAGAAGTGGTCACTGGGGTGTAAGTCCATACCCATCATTCCCCCACCCTAACTCCACAATCCCCGGGTAGATTACATTAGCCATCATTCCCCACCCCAAACTCCACATACACAACAACCATCCCTTCTCTGGTGAACTGCTTAAGATTTAAATGTTATAACACAAGAGATGCCTCTGTTTTGTGTACACATCAGTTCCTTTGGAACCCTTCTGTGTCACAAAGGGTGTTCAGATGTGTGTGTGTGTGTGTGTGTGTGTGTGTGTGTGTGTGTGTATATATATATATATATATATATATATATATATATATATATATATATATATATATATATAGCTGTGTTTGTGTATATGCATATATATATATATATATATATATATATATATGTGTGTGTGTACACATCCCGTAGGTATATATATATATATATATATATATATATATATATATATAGTTATGACAGTTGTACAGATGTAGACTTGTCTTTGTTGTTTCACAGAGCACAGTACATTCAAGGGTACTGTACATATGTACACAAAGCTGACTGTCCCATTTGTTTTCAGTACTGTGGAATACCTGTAGTAAGATGTGCATTATAGACTCCATGCAACATGTATACAACCCAGATGGCTTAGTGGCACATTCAGTGACCTCAGTGTGCATGGTCCAGGGTTCAAGACCTGCAAGCCTTGTTGATACTGTCAATTAGGACTGCATAAGGCAGTTCTAAGCAGGTGTAAATGTGTTTTCATGACAGTAAGCAGCAGGAACATGCAGGTAACAGACATGTACAACTCTCGCAGTGCACTTGAAATGCCCTTCTTTGGCAATCCTGCTGATGTTACCCACCTAGTAATACACCTCTGGGACTGCTGTAACCCAGTAATCTCCATGGTGCATGCTGTAATTGCATAATGCTGTAGTGTGTCAAACTAGTTTGGTAGGTGTTCTAATCCCAGACAGGTCAACTGTGTGCGTGTGCCTTCCTGACAGCCTGTGAAAGAAACAATGCTTTTAGAGTATGCACACTCTTTACAATTCACATACCCACCTTTGGCAATCCTGCTAATGTCACCCACCTAGAAATACACCTCCGGGACTGGTGTAACTCAGTATTCTCTGTAGTGCGTGCTGTAACTGCGTATTGCTGTAGTGTGATAAACTAGTCAGATAGGGGTTCTGTTCCAAGAGAGACCAACTCTGTGTGTGTCTGTCTGCCTGAGAAAGTAACAATGCTTTTTAGAGTATGCACATTCTTTACAATTCACATAACCACTTTTGGCAATCCTGCTGTTGTTGCCTACCTAGTAATACACCTCTGGGATTGCTGTAACGCAGTAATCCCCGTCGCACGTGCTGCAACTGCACAATGCTGTAGTGTGATAAACTAGTTAGGTAGGGGTTCTATTCCAAGACATGGCAGGTGGGTGTGTGTGTTTGACAGTCAGATCCTGTGTGGAGGTGGCTGTGAGTGTCTGAACACTGGACATGCTGGGGAGTGGATTTTGTAGTTTTCCTATATGGTGTCCGTATTATATGTCACAATGTCCACCTCATGAGGAGTACAGGTGTCAATCAGCCAAGGGACGGTGTTGGCAAGCCATACCCCTACATCTGGCAAAAGGCCTGGTGAACAAGATATGCAACCCTACTATTACCCGGAATACGTTCTGAAACCATGTGTCATACACAAACACACTTGCCTAGAATATTCCATTATGTTGCTAGTACCCTGCACATTGATGACAGATAGCAGGCATGGTGTGATTGCAGTGGGCTGCAGAGGGCATGGCACCCTGTCCAGCAGTACAATAGGCACATAATTGTGAACAATGTGCCTTCACTATGTTCCCCACTGGATGCCTGCAACAAATGTGGTGCCATCAAATGTGATCTGCAGAGGCCATACAATGCCTTACACACGTGCCTTGTATGGACTGATGCCACTGACACCAGGGAATACCTATATCATGCTATCAATGCAGGTACAGGGTCATCCTGTTGTCTATAAGCAGTTCCTGCCACACCAGGCCAGTATTGGCATATCTGAGGATAACTGTCTGTGTACACAACATGTGCTGGCCAAACCAGGTACACTTGTACATGTCACTGTACATTATTGTGGGACGCCACTGTGCTCATCCCAGGCAATGTCCATGTCAAGGACTATCAAACACAGACACAGCATGCATTGCAAAGCAATGGCCATACACAATGGTAACCAGGATGTTAGGACAGTTCATACAATACCCATCTGTGTGGGACATTGCAAACACTACACCACTGTACCACACTGCACACCATTGTCAGATGGCATGATGCCAAGGATTACCCCTCACCCAGCCGTGAACAGCCATCTTGCACAGCCAACCACTACACACCCATGAAGCAATGCACACATGCATGTCAGTACTTGCACCTTGTGTCTGCATGTGGGGTATGATGCTCCCAACCACAGTCACACCCAGTATAACTCCCATTGCCATACCGACTGATGTCAGACACGTTCACATGCCCTAGCCCATAGAACCTCCGGATATCCCCTGTGGTGCATGTAGTACCTGTGCATGACTGCAGTGTGGCATACTAAGTAGTTATGAAGTGTATTTGTGGGCCTGGCAAAGTGTGTCAACGTGAGTCCATTAGGGAGTGTGGTTGTGTTGACAATGACATCCGTTCATGTGGACAGCCATGTGTGCTACACCTAATGTATGTCTACTATATCTCTGTTGCATATGTCGCTCACCAGCACACATATATGTTCTTACAACACACCAGCATGTCAGCTTTGTGGCACATGGAGTAACTGCATGCACTTGTAATAGTAATGACTAGTCAGTCAGGGGTTTGAACCCCTGTACTGGTAGGTGTTTGACAGAAGATGTTTAGGTTTTAGTCTCCAAGCTCTTCTCTGATGTACTTTGCCTCTGTCTGTCCCTCCCACACACTCTCTGGTGGTTGTGGAGTTGTACACCTGCTCAGCAGCAGCTTGTGTTTTGTAAGTGATGGTCATGATCAGGTGATGGCCTCTGCACCTATTGCAGTCCTCATCTAGCTGATTGCATGTGGAACAGCTGTGATGATGTTCCCATAGCCAGTCGCATGGAAACACAGTACAATATCTAGGAAAAGCATGTTGGTGTTTTCCCATGACAGTCACTGTGAGTGGAATCTGGATCTGGTGTTTGGTAAACGGCATCACAGATGATATCTGGATGTTCCTCAAACAACATACACAGTGGAAAATAGCCTAAAGACAAAAGGGTGATGTGGCAGACATGACTACAGCATGTAAGTGTAGCTATGCTTCATTGAGACTACTGCCAGCTTAACAAGTTGTGTGTGGTAATGGCTATTCTGCATGTTTTAAAACTGACAAGACAGTGCTCTGTTTGTGAGGGAACCCCCATCTGTAGGGCCATCGGTGGACTGGTCAGTGTGTGGAACCATTTCTTTCCTGTGTTACTCACTGAACACACATCTGTGAACTGCAGGAGCATAGTGTGATGATTGCAGTCAGTACATGGTGATAGTGATGAGAGTTACCGCCATCGCATGCCTGATTGGACATATGTCACATGAAACAGTGGTATGACAATCACTGTCTGGGGTTCATTGACATGCCAATAATGGGCCACTGTTCATAGCTGCAGTCACAAGTCTTCGACACTTTGTACAGATGTCATGCAGTATATATGCATGTGTTGTGCTCCCTCTGCAAATGTATACCATCTGTTGTGTTGGGTTGATGGTCCTATCTATGCATGCTGTTATAAGTAATACTGAATGCTGTTGACTATTACTAAGCCATATCTGTGTTAAAACTGCAACACCATGGGCTGTATGAGTTTGGAGGTCCCGACAGAACCTCCTGTCCCACTTCAGCTGGCCATGGCACTGGGCTCCAGCACATCTGGGGCCCAGCCTTGGACCTCCACCTCTGTTGGTACTGCACCACCTTCTTGTGGAATTGCCACTGAGGATGGGGCTTGTCCCCCCTGGGAGCAGGTCCAGACAGGAACTTGTCTGCTGTTGTATAGTCCCAGATGTGGTGCATAGGGGGCTCAATTACGGGTTTCAAGGCCAAATACACCAGCTCGAGGGCAGAGTGTCACATTTACAGGGTGAGCCTGCCCCTCCTGAACAGCCCCCAGCACTGCCACCTTTGCGGCTGTTTTGGTGCAGTGGTGGCTGCCCATGGCTGGAGACCTCCATCCCACTGTTTCCATCTGGGGGCTCATGGGCTTGTGACTGCTGAACACCCCTTCCTGTCCAAGGTGTATCCCCCCACATATGTCATATACCAACCCTGTATGCTGTCTTGTTTGTCATCCTACCCAACCTATCCTCCACGAGCATACCTACTCCCCTTCCCCCGCATCCCACTCTCACCCTACAGAAACAAAAGGGCAATCAGTTCCTAGAACAACATTTGCCGCATACATAGCCATCCATTTCACACATGTGTCCACTGGACACATGTAACCCTTTTAGTATGCATCACAACATAGTCCAGTTGTCCTCATCCCTGTCTCTCAGGCACACAATCCTGGTATGCACATGACTCTTAAAGGTTCCAGGTACATGTGATGCAGACGACCACATTGTACACACAACACTACCGGTCCCTCTGTGGTTACCCCATTTACCTTTTTCATGATGATGATGTCACACACAGCACCTTGCAAGGGTATTGTTCTCACATAATGAGCAGAGTGATGTATTTGGCCAATGTACAAATGTCTGCGTGTATTAATGACACACATCTGTCTGAGGGGGTCTTGATATTACATAGGACAACACAACTACATACTACAGGCATTGCTGGTGTTTCCCTTTTCATTCCTTTGTAATGCTTTGTCGTCACATGGGATGTTCTTGATATATCTATATATATGTATGTATCTATATCTGGACATAAACACACACACATACATCTACATGATGGAATACATTTCCTATACTGTTGAATGACTGCGCTGGATGATATATTTGTGATAACATCCGATGTCTGTATATCTGCCATGGCTTAGTGGTAAATCACATTAGCTGTGTTTGCAGGGTCCTGGTTTTGAGCCTTGCAGAGGCCATTTATTTTGTTGGTGGGCAGAACAAGGCCGTTGGATATGGAGTGATTAAGGCACATTAAAGCAGTTGTGAGCGGGTGTGCGTGGGTTTGCGCAGAGCTAAGCAATGCTAACATCTGGTTACAGTTTCTTACACTCAGTTTGCCTCTACAGTGCTTCACCAGTGTAATACTCGCATACTGGCAGCCAAACAGGCTTACACCCACTTGCTCTCACACTTGCAAATGCACTGCATTTGCTGTTTGCATCTGACACTCACACCCCTGTGTGGGAGTGAGGACTACGGTATTACCTTGTGATGCCTATTACATCGGATTACATGCCTACAGTATCAGAATGGCTGCCCATTAGATGAAACCATGCTGTTCGACTGTACGGAATCCATGGCCTGTCCAGAGTTTGATTCATATTATTGGTGTGTTCCTCTTACAATCTGCACCTGTCTGGCTAATACATGGGAATTGACACTCTTTAATACAAACAAGTAATTGGGTTTTGGAACCCACATCCTTCAGCCGAGTCATGCTACTGCATACCAAATATTCTATCATCTTTCTAAGGTTGTATGTGGAATATGTACTTTCTGTCCCTATCAGACCTCTCAAACGATTGGGGACAAATATCAACTGAATCAGGGACACGTCATAACAACATCAGGGACACATTTAAATTATTAGTGCTATTAACCTGACACATTGACAGACTCAGAGCGTATGAATTCATACACATTTTCTGAGGTAAATGATGTTTATAACTCTTAATTGTTGTCATTATTCATTACATGTAATTCACCACCTTTCCTCCAAAAGTCACTAGTTTTAGGAGGAATTAAGTGGGACAGAGTTAGAATTTGAGTCGAAATCAGGGACGTCCCTGGAAATTAGGGACAGTTCAGAGGTATGGTCCCTATTTGTTCCCCCAATGGTTTATGTCCTGTCCAGTGGATTTGCTCGTAGGGGTTGGAGGTATGGGCATCAGCTATGCCCATTTTGGAATATTACTTACATCCCCGGGGCAGTCCTAATACGACTGCGCCAGCCAACACCTGCACACCTAGGCCCATAATTGCATACCCATAGTTCCCTCACCTGTCCCTCCTCTACAGCACTCATCCTTACTGTAGGGGCAGGTGGGGGTATAAACACACCACTACACACTGCCCACTCTCCGCATGTCTGGACACATGTCGTACATTGTGTCGACCCATGGGTTATCAGGCTTGCACAACCTACTTGTCCATGTATGTCTACAGCCTGGTTTGATGAATCATTACTGGGACTGACTCTGATGATCATTCATTTTTGGGTGTCCCACAAGGGACATCGATGCTATCTTTCAAGATTAGACCTGGCAGGTCTCCCCCACTGGTAGTATCCTGCCAGTGGTCTGGGAAGCAGTGGTGTGTTTACTTTTATTGTGTGTCTGTATATCTCACCGGGCTAGTTAGGGGTGTGAGGGGGGTTGCTGCTAGTTACATGTTTGTTTATTGGACCCCTCACCCCCATATGCATGGCCTGTGAACATATGTAATTCATAACTGCTGTATCATATCCTAGCTATATACATGTGTATATTTACAGTTTTTTATATATATATATATATATATATATATATATATATATATATATATATATATATATATATATATATACACATTACTATATACAGATATATCTGTATATGTATGCATACATGTATATATTTATATATATTGCTATATATGTATATGTATGTATATATATATATATATATATATATGTATGTATATATATATATATATATATATATATGTATATATATCTCCAACAACATATGGGTCTATGGGTGTCCGCATACTACATGTGGTTATGTATATGTATTCTGTCTCTGTATGTATACATTTGTACTATGGAGAGGGAGAGGCTTATATCTATGTCGCTATGAGTAGATATAAACACACATACCTCTACATATATACATCTACAGTTGGTTATTCCATTCCTTGCCATATAGATTACACTTTGCTGCAGTGGGACTCGTAGTGGGTGTGGCTTCTCATTGGGCGACGCCTCTGCCCAATGAACACATTTGCTTACATCCCTGGGGCTGTCCATATAGGCCCACATCAGCCAACACCTGCACACCTAGACCCATATGTAGCTACCCATAGTTCCCCCACCTGCACCTTCTCTACAGCATCCATCCTTACCCTGGGTCCTGGTTGGTTCTGAACACACCACTACATGCTGCTCACTCTCCACTTCACTGGATCCATGTCATACAATTGTCTCGACCCATGGGTTATCAGGCTTTCCCACCCTTAGGTTCATAGGTTCATAGGTTCATAGGTTCATACTAGGCTATCTGCCCGAGGGCATTTATAAGCCTAGCCCATTGTTTTGTGGCTTACGCCACCCCTTTAGTATGGGGAACTATACCCATTATTTTGCTGTGCCTCTGTCGAGCAGTGACACTGAGGTAATTCCTGGGGTATATCTGCGATCTCCCATCCATTGGTCAAGATTTCTCTTGAACAAGGCCAGCGAGGTGCTCTGCCTCACATGTACCGGGATTTTGTTCCACAGCATAGGGAGTCTTTGGGTGATGAATCTATCCCTCCAGCACGTCCTATTAATAGCCGTGTCGAGGTTTAAGTCTCCGCCCTTGTGGCTCTGATGGATCTAGATTTTTGAGGTGAAGCATATTCATCAAATCTGGGTTTGACATGGCCTTGTATGTTAGGCAAAGGTCACCTCTGAGCAAGCGGTGGCGACTGAATAGAGCTGGAGTTCTTTCAGTCGGGCAGCATAGGACAGATTTTTGAGACCCTTTATCCTTTTGGTGAGGAACTTTTGTGGCCTCTCCAGCTGCTGCAAGTGTCGGGTCAGATACATTCCGAATGGGGCATTGTACTCAATCATTGGTCTGATGAGTGATGAGTAAAGGGAGACTATGACCTCCTTGATCTAGATGAGAATCCCTTCATGATAAGGTGGGCAATGTAGAAGGACTTCCTAACTACTTTAGCTACATGGGTGTCGAATGACAGACTACTATCAACCTGGGTCCCCAGGTCCCTGATAACTTCTTCTGTGCTCAGTGGATTGCCACCTATTTGGTAGCTAGGGGTAACCTTGTTTTTCCCGAAGGGTATGACTATGCATTTTTGGCATTTAACTTTAGGCCGTGGCTCTGGCACCAGTTATCCGTTCTGTGAGACCCTTCTGAAGGATATCTGTGTCAGATGTGTTTTCTACTATGGCCCAGTTTGCAGTCATCTGCAAACTTTGTCAGCCATAACCCTCCTGTGTTTGCTTGTACCGGAAAAGTAGATGCCAAACAAGAGTGGGCCCAGGACTGAGCCCTGTGGGACACCACTTGTGACAGGCTTTGAGTCTGACATGGCGCCAGCAACTCTGACCCTGTGGGTTCTGTCACTCAGCCAGTTTGCAACCCATCTTGTGATGTATGGGTTAACATTTAAGCTGATGAGTTTTTCAATGATACCCAGTGGGGTATTGTATCAAGGCCTTAGCCAGATCGAGGTAGGCTGTATGGACTGCCTTTCCTCATCAATGGCTTTGGTGACTGTTTCAAAAAGTCAACCAAGTTTAAAAGGCATGATCTGCCTTTGACAAAGCCAAACTGGGTTGGATCCAAAGTCTGCAAATTCCCTATGTCTTTATTTATGAGGTCCATTATGATCCTCTCCATGGCTTTGCAGATAAGGCTTGTCAAGCTAATGGGCGGTAATTTCCAGGGTCTGTGGAGGCACCGCCTTTGTGAAGTGGGACCACAGTTGCAGTGCGCCACTCCTGGGTGCGTATCCAGAGGTAAGACTTTGATTAAACAGCTGTCCTAGCTGTGGGTTTAATTCCTCATTGAGTTCGTGGAGCACACAGCCGGGGACACCATCGGGTCCCATGGATGCTGTGTTTTTGCTTTGGAGAGCAGTTCTCACTTGGGCTGGAGATGTTTGGGGGCTGCACTCATTTGGTATAGATATCTCTCCTTTTGGGGAGGGGGAGAAGTTTGCACTGAACCTGTCAGCCAGTATGTTGGCAATGTCTGTAGGATCAGTAATCTTCACATCATTTTGAACTAGTTCTGAGCATATCTGGGAGTTTCCTCCTAGGTTTCTAACATAGCTAAAGAAGGCCTTATGATTGTCTTTGAGTCTTTAGCTATTTTCTCTCGAAATTTGCTTTGGATGATTTTATGAGAGCTCTTAGTTTTTACTTATAGTGATCAAGGGTGTCTTACCTTTT
>NC_056728.1:116407546-116417546 GCF_019279795.1 Protopterus annectens | reverse complement strand
TTTTAAGGTTGTTGTGTGAAACTGATGCTTGATTTATACCACATTCCAAAGCCTGTGTTGTTTGATATTACATGAAATGGCTTATGATTTATACAGCTACTCTGAAGTTCTATTCTGAATAATTTGTGATTGCAGTTTCTTAGTATGGACACTCATTGCAATTGCGGGAATGTGGAGTTGTATCAAATAAGGATATGTGCAGAAGAAAAAAAAAGTGTTTTAGATAGTTACTATTTTTAATCAGACTATTTTTTCAATTGAATATTATAGTTTTGATTATTTTATTTCTTTTTAGTAGGATTTTTATTTTGTCTTTAATGTCAATAGCATGAATCCACAATAGACTCTATAATAAATATACAGCTAAATAAATAAATTGCACTCGTTGTTTTGGCTTTAATGTCAATAACATGAATCCAAAAATAGACTTTGTAATAAATATACAGCTAAATAAATAACGTCTACTCCTTGTTGTAACTTTGGAGAGTTTTTCACATTAATCCCAGTGAGGCTTGTCTATAGTCAACATCTTTCCTTCTCACTGTAATACATTTCAGGAAATAAACCCCATGCCACACATCATTAACAGAACAAAGGTCTCAGCAGGTTACAAGACAGCTAAACAGACAAGCAGTTAACCCTTTTAGCGGTTTCTGTCTGCATTGGTATCTGTCCTAGGGGCTAAAGTGAATTTTTAAACCAAGTTTTAAAAATTAGGCACTAGAAAAGTGCAAGCTTATAACAAACTTTATGAAAGCTAACTCTTGAGAAAGTAATGATCTTTATAAGGAGGTTATCAGTGTGTGATTAGAATAGCAATTTGGTCCTAAGTAAATGTGATATAGTAACAAAAAAGGAGTGTCAATGCACTATAATTCAAATATGATACTGTAACACAGCAAACCTAGGAACCTACTCTTTTTAAAATTATTTTACATTTATCAGAGAAATGCATGCAGAGTATACTTATGAGCAAGCAGAACTCACACTTGGAAGTGCTACATATTCAAAATACTACTTGTCAAAGTCTAGCAAAGGTTGCTCTGCTAGCTGTTAAATAGTTACTTGGTTGACAGATGAATTTGCCTGTACAGTTGGTAAGCTGCTATGCTGGCTGGCTAGCATGCAGGAATAGCTTTTCATTGTTGGGACTGATTGCTCTTTCATGATGGATCAACCATGGAAATGGTCAGGGAAGCTTCAATACATTTAGCGGTTGGGGTTAAAAGTAAAAGATTGGCGGTTAGCATAATGGTTAAGGTGTTTAACTCACAGACACAAGGTACAGGGTATCATTTTTCACCTTTGAAGAGAAATTGGCTAGGTTTAAAATGCCCCACAAGGGCAGCTAACCTAGTACTTACCTATGGATATTTATATATATATATATATATATATATATATATATATATATATATATATATATATAGATATACATACATACATATATATATATATATATATATATATATATTTTATATATATATATATATATATATATATTTATTGTGTGTGTGTGTGTGTGTGTGTGTGTGTATATATATATATATATATATATATATATATAAAAGTTTAAACACTTAGACATACAAAAAAGAGATTAAATCACAATGATTAAAAAAGAGTTTGAATCACAATGATTTGAAAACAAAAGAAGCAAATATATATAGGTTCATAGGTGTGGACTTGGCTAATTGCCCTGGAGCCTTTACAAGCCTAGCCCATAGGATTACCCTGGCATCGTGCCACCCAACCTTAGCTCCCAGTGCCTCTGTTGGGTAGAGCCACTGGAGTGATCCCCGGGGTGAATTTTCTATTTCTCATCCACTCATCAAGATTTCTCTTGAAGAGGGCCAGTGAGGTGCTCTGTTTGACATATATGGGAAGTCTATTACATAGCATGGGTAGTCTATTGGTTATGAACTAGTCCCACCAGCTATTTATGTTGGTTGTGGTAATGAGGATGAGATCTCTGGAGCATGTGGTGCGGAGGGATTGGGATTTCTTTAGATGTAGCATTTCTAACAGAGCTGGGTCAGACATAGATTTGTAAATCAAGCAGAGATCGCCTCTAAGTAGGTGATATGAGACAGAGAATAGTTGGAGTTTTTTGAGTCTGTCCATATAGGACAAGTGTTTAAGGCCTAGGATCCTCTTTGTGAGGTACTTTTGCGGCCTCTCCAGTTGTTGCAGGTGATTAGTGAGGTGCATGCCAAATGGGGCATTGTACTCGATGATTGGCCTAATGAGGGAAGTGTAGAGGGAGACAATGACCTCTTTCTTCCTGGATGCAAAACCCTTAGTAATGAGATGTGCCACATAGAAGGACTTTCTGACCACAGTGGCAATGTGGTGGTCAAAAGAGAGGTTGCTGCCAACCTATGTTCCCAGATCTCTTATAACTCCTTCTGTATTCAGTGGACTACCATCGATGTGGTAATTCATGGGAATCAGGTTTTTCTCAAAGGGGATGACGACACATTTTTTGGCATTGAGCTTAAGGCCATGGTTCTGACACCAGTCGTTGGTCTCAGTGAGACCTTTCTGTAAAATGTCAACATCACTTGGGGAGTTAATAATAGCTCCCAACTTGCAATCATCTGCAAACGTTGTCCCTTTGTGTTGGCCTGGACTTCAGAGAAGTAGATACCAAACAGGAGAGCACCCAGGACCGAACCCTGTGGGACTCCACTTGTGACAGGTTGGCAGTCTGACTTGGAGTCAGCTACTTTCACACTGTGGGCTCTATCTGTGAGCCAGTTTGCAACCCACCTAGTGATATAGGGGTTGATGCCTAGCTTAGTGAGCTTTTCTATGATTCCTGAGTGGGGAATGATATCAAAAGCCTTGGCCAGATCAAGGTAGGCTGTATGAACCAACTTGCCTTCATCCACAGTCTGGTGACTGACTCAAAGAAGTTGACCAGGTTGAGCAGGCATGATCTACCCTTCACAAAACCAAACTGTGTGGGATCCAGAGTTTGGAGATTCCCTATATCCTTGTTTATTAGGTCCATGATGATGCATTCCGTATCTTTGCATATCAGACTCATCAGGCTAATCGGGCGATAGCTCCCAGGGTCTGTAGTCGCTCCTCCTTTGTGGAGAGGGATAACTGTAGCAGTGCACTATTCGGTAGGGACAAAGCCTGAGGTGAGACTGTGATTGAACAGGGCACACAGATGTAGTGACAGTTCACTCTGTAGTTCATGTAGAACACAGCCAGGGATATTGTCAGGTCCCATAGAAGCTGTATACTTGGCCTTGGACAGTGCTGTTTTAACCTGTGCAGCAGTAATACTGGGTGCCTGGCAATCTACTGGTATTATGATTGGTCCTTTGGTGGGGGAGAGAGGGCTAAAGTTGGCACTGACTCTGTCGGCCTGTATATTGGCAATATCTGTTGGCTCGGTATAGGAGGTACCATTGTGCAGTAGCTCAGAGCAAATCTGGGTATTGCCATAAGGATTCTTTACATAACTATAGAAGGCCTTATGGTTGTCTTTACTATCTGCTGCAATTCTGTTTTCATAGCTAGATTTAGGGGATTTGATGAGGAATCTTAACTTTTTGTTGAGGCTGATTAGGGAGTTTTTCCAGTCTTGGGACTTCACCTTATTCCTCATCAGTTTCCTCCTTCTGTTGTAGAGTTTGTTATGGCAGATTGGCTTCCTTTTTTTGGAGGAGAGTGTATTGGTTCTATTGGGTATGGCGAGATCCATGCATTTGTGTACGTATTCGTACAGTGCATTGGTGTATGATTCGGCGGTCATGCAACTATTCTCCATTTGCATGGGTGCCGTGAAGTTAGCCACCTCTATTTTTAGGAGCCCAAAGTTAGCTTTGGAGAAGTTTCTCATGGTGGTTACCTTTGTGGGGAGGGGATGTGGATTTCCAAGGTGATTAGTTTGTGGTGGGATCTAACCAGGGAGGAGTTGACTATTGGTGTAGAGCAATGGTCACCCATGTTAGTAATGACCAGGCCAAGGATGTTGCTACCTCTAGTGGGGGTAAGAACGAGTTGGTCCAGGGCATTGGAATTAATGAATTTCAGGAAATGTTGGGAAATTGTATTGGTACATGAGTAGTTTTCCCAGTTAATGGAGAGGTAGTTGAAGTCACCCAGTATGAGAGTGTTAGGTTGGACCCTAATATTCTCCAGTGTGCTTAGGAACGTGGAGTGTGAGTCTTGGTACATGGTTGGGGACCTGTAGCAGGTGAAGACCTGAATAGCTGTCTTACCCAATGTTAGCTGCACCTGAAGTATCTCTGATGCATTATGTTGGGCTACCATTCTGGAGGTGAGTGCATCCTTTATGAATATGGAAACACCACAGCCTTTGGAACTTCAGTCCAAGTTCTGGGGCCAAAATGTGTGGAATGAGTTATAGCCTGGTAGTGCAGGGGTGCTTTCTACTTGTCTTGAACCAGGTCTCTGTTACAGCACAAATGTCGATGTTCTCCATTTTAAGGAGTGCTTCGAGTGAGTGCATTTTGAGATTTAGACTTCTAGCATTGAGCAGCACGACCCTCAGAATGCATTTGTTTGTTGCTGTTACGGTGGTAATTTGGTCTTTGGAACACCACCTAAAAAGGCACTATAGGGGTGGCAAGAGCCTTGCCCAGTATCCGGAAGCCCAGGGGTGACAGATGCAGGCCATCTCTGACAAAGTATCGAGGTCTATCAATCATGCCATCCCAGGCAGATACTGGATCCCCTTAGAATGACACCAGAAACTTAGCCAGTTGTTGAAATCAGTCATTTTCTGCTTGTACTGTAGTATCATTCTGAGTGATGGTAGGAGGCTGCTCAGGGCTAGGGTCATACCTGTCTGGGCTACATAATCCAAGAGCTCCTCTATGTCTCTTTTCATATAGTCCAGGGAGGTACGTCTCAGATCATTCACATCTACATGTACAATAACAGAGTCATATTTGTACCTGTTGTTGAGGGACCAGAGTGCATGTGTTATGTGGTGGATCCTGGCACCTGACAGGCAGCTGACTGTTACTTTCTCCTTATTCAACCTAGTGAGTGGGACATCAGTGTGCCTTACTATCGAGTCACCTATGACTAGTGTGTTGGGCATGCTGTTTTGCCTTAGGGCTTTGGTTGAGTGGCACACTGTTTAGGAGAGTTATGTGTCTCATGATTAGTGTTGTGTTGTGGTGGTTGAGTGCATTTCTGCTGTTTGGGTAGATTTTTATTATGAGCCTCCATGAAGGTGGGTGTGTGGTTTGTGTTTTTATGTGAAGGCAGCACTAATGTGTGTTCTGGAGGGCTATGTGTTCCATGTGGTGTGGTGCCAGTGGTGACCTTCTTCTCTTGGTCAGCTATTCTGGTCTTGGCTGGAGAGTGCATGGCTTCCAATTTGGATATATAAGTGCATCTTTCACAAGTCTCAGTGTTGGGAGGTAAGAAGAGAGGGTTGTCTGTGTACATGAGGCAATTGCTACATTGCCTCAGGATGCCCAAGTTCACCAGATTAATAGGAGAAAGCACAGGGAACTGACCTTTAGACATGCCTGGAGGGGTGGGCATTAATAATAAGTACTGGAGCTGTTTCCTTGTAGAATGTTTAGTGCTGGTAGCAGTTTTGTGTGCTACAATAATTGCTACAAGTTGTCTGGTAAAGTACTAGACTATAGTAAAAGTGAAGGAGAGGAGAAAACTAGCAGAGCTAAGAGAAAAATTGAAGAGCAGACTTTCTGGCACCTCCCAGAAGCTTACAAACAGGCCTGGATACAGCAAATCTGTATCTGGACTAGACTAGTTACAGGAAGGGTGGGAAACAAGCGCAAACAAAGACTTTTAAACCAGACTGTTGAAAGAGATGGAAAAACTGGCCAAACAACCAATAAACTACAATTTCTGGGCCAGAAACCACTCCACCTGTTTTATATATATATATATATATATATATATATATATATATATATATATATATATATATATATATACACCACTGAACCTGTATATATATATATGGTTCCCCTTCACATGACTGAAGTTCTGTAAACTCAAAATTCATAAGCCCAAAACCAGAATCTCGAATTTGCAAAACCTCAAAAATGGGAAGGGGAACTAAAAAAAAAAAAAAAAAACAGACACCTTTCTAATGTTTTTGCAGGGGGGCTTCGCCCTCTGCACCCCCCCTACTTCAATATTCCTACTCCGAGATTGCACTACAGCGGGGGACAGGGAAATCTTCCGGTTTGCGCTATATGCGTAAGCGCAAATCGGAAGATTTCCCTGTCCTCCGCTATAATGCGGTCACGGAGCATTTAGATTTAGCTGCGAGGATGTAGGGGGACCTTGCCCCTTGCAAAAAGGTAAGTTAACTCTTTTTTTTTTAAGCTCTAAGCTTCCCATTCACAATTTCGAGTGAATGGAAGTTCGAGATCCTGGGCTCGAGCTTATGGGTTTTGAGCTTCCATTCATTCAATCTTGTGAAGGGGAACCATATATACACATATACACACATATGTGTATATATTTTTTGCAGTTGGGCGACTACAGGTGACACTAAGCACAGACACAAGGTATGTGGTATAAATCTCACATTTGCAGTAGAAGCTGGCTAGGTTTAAAATGGCCCACAAGGGGTCTAACCTCATACTTATCTTTGAACCTGTATACAGATATATATATCAGGTAGTCAAACTATTTATTTATTTTATATATTTCAAGTATAAAAAACTTCAAACTCTTAGATAAAACAAAAAAAAGAGATCGAATCACAATGATTTAAAAAAAGAGTTTGAATCGCAATGATTCAAAAAACAAAAGAAGCAAAAAAATAAAATAAAAAAGATAAAAACAATATATATATATATATATATATATATATATATATATATATATATATATATATGGTTTACTATCAAAAGAACGAAAATCACATCTGCGAACGGTGATTTCTGCGACAAATATCCTCGGCTCATACATATTAAGTAGGTTGTATGGCTGACACAAAAAGAATGACAACTTTCTGTCGATCTTAATGTTAGCAACTGCTATTGCCAAACATGCTTCGAGTCCCTGCCCTGTGTACATCCTTCTGAATGGACGTACACATGAACGTCGACATTCCGACTGTCGCTCCTATCATGTTCGAGGAGGAGGCTGTCGTGCAACTGAATGTCGACATTTTGACTGTAAACCTATATATATATATATATATATATATATATATATATATATATATATATATAAGGTCTACTATGATTCACTGAAAACTCATTTACTGAATTTCAAAACACTCACACCAAATTGCTGAAAGCTCAAATCACTGAAAACCCATTTCACTGAATGTAAGTACTACTGTTGGGCAGATAAAATGTATATGCCCTTTTGCCCATTGTAGTCTGACCCTGGAGTTAGTATATATAGTTAGGGTGGGTGTGGTGGGCACAATACCCCACACTGGGAGGTGTGGGGGACGTTGGCCCCCACCTACTTTTGGTTTTATATTGTTAGCTTTTAGTGAAATGAGATTCATAAATATAAAAGCTAAGTAGTTGGGGGGGGGGGGCTACACCTCCTCAGCTATATATACTAACTCAAGGGTCGCACTACAGTGAAGAAAATGTCAAGCAGAGCACCTCACTGTCCCTCTTCAAGAGAAATCTTGATAAGTGGATGGGAAATAGAAAGTTCACCCCAGGGATCACTGCAGTGGCTCCACTTGATAGAGGCACTGGGAACTAATGTCAGGTGGCATGATGCCAGGGCACTTCTATGGGCTAGGCCTGTAAAGGCTCCAGGGCCATTAGCCTACTACACACCTATGAACCTATGAAAAGGGCAGATGCATTTTATTTGCCCAACAGTACTTACATTCAGTGAAGTGAGTTTTCAGTGATTTGAGCTTTCAGCGATTTTTTTGAGGCTGAATTGAAATTCAGTGAAATGAGTTTTCAGTGAATTAATTAATATGTTTTTGCAGGGAGGCAGTTGCAAGGGGCACTAAACACACCCCCTGCATATATATATATATATATATATATATATATATATATATATATATATATATATATATATATATGTATTAACTCCAAAGTCACACTACAGTGGGGCATGGCAAATTCCTGGCTGACATTGTACTGCAACTAGTACATTGGTTGACTAGCATGCAAGAATAGCTTTTCATTGTAGGGATTGATTGCCCTTTCATGGTGGATCAACCATGGAATAGGTCAAGGAAGCTTCAATGCATTTAGGGGTTGGGGGTTGGCATAATGGTTAAGGTGTTTACTTCACAGATATAAGTTACAGGGCTTGATTCTCACCCTTAATCACTGTCTGGATTTTGACTAGGCATATAATAGTCTGTAAACAGATTGCCTAGTATTTATTTACTGAGTGTGTGCTGGAGGTTGGTATAATAGTTAAGGTGTTTACCTCACAGACACAAGGTGCATGGCATAATTCCCATCTTTAAATAGGAAATTGTCTAGGCTAAAAATGACCCACAAGATCATATATATATATATATATATATATATATATATATATATATATATATATTTAAGTGTGTGTGTGTGTGTGTGTGTGTGTATATATAAATATATACATATATATATATATATATATATATATATATACATATATTTATACACAATCCCAACTGAAATCCCGATAGGCTACCAAAGAAGACGCAGTAACAATCCAATACACAAAAATGAAAACAGGCTCTGTGTGTTCACCACGTTGAGGTGCTAAAATCACGATTTAATAATACAAAGGTAAAAAATATTACAAACTACTTATAAAAACAGAAGACGATGGCTTTCAGGTATTCCAACCTTTCATCAGATCTAATAGCACATTACTTCTTATTTATACAGACATTGAACCAATAACTTCTAAGTAAAAGGCACGCCAAATTCCAAAATTAGAATATTCAAGATAATCACAGAACAAACAAAAAGACTATTGTCATTATTAAAACTAAACAACCAATCAACTACCACTATTTCATGCCCCAGCCAATCATTTAGACACCATTTGTCCAGCACTCACGAAAGATTCAATACATTGGCTCAACCCAACAGCAAACGGATAGCCAGTACCATTGCCATCCTACCAATCACACTTCCATTGAAAACGTCCCCAACTTCAGCTAATCATTTCTTGTAAAAGTCTGTATTCATCATAATTCTACTATTTATAACAACACTATATCAAAAAGCAAAGAGTAGCTAATGCCACTGTCATTTAACCACTGCATAATTACCATAAAAATCCCTGTAGCTACGTGCATCAAAACTTATTATATAGCAAAATCCATAAGCCATTTAATGCCTAAAATAGCATACAAAAATATATTGCAATATAAATATATCATTCTAAAAAGCCTCTCGTGAATGAGAATATTTTCATACAAAAACAAACCTTGACATTGATGCTCATTGGTGATTACAGAGCAAGTCGGACCCAATCGAGACAACATAATGAATAGCTATCAAAGGCTGTAATTTCAATAATGAACCAATCACTGGTTCCTTAGCTAAATAGAGGACCAGTAAATGAGTAATAGTGAATCAGAACCATAACGCGTTTATAGTAAAAAATTATAACGACATGGAAGTCGCACGCAAAAAACATGCCTTCCCATTGCCGCTCATTGGTAATTATAAAACAAATCAGACCCAATAAAGAGCAGAGTAAATAACACTAACATGACACATTTAGAATAAAAGCATCGTAACTGCATTCACGACATTTAACATTTGGGAATGTATGAAAACCAGTTCATATCTAAAGAGTGTAAACTAGTTTTACAGCTTTGTTATAAACCAGTCTAGATGTAACCACAAATAATTGGGAGATATTTCATCATAGAGATGCTGACATAGATGATTTACTCTTTTATAATTGGCTGGGGCATAAAATAGTGGTTGTTGATTGGTTGTTTAATTTTTCACACAGACACATACACATATGTACCGACTCCAGAATCACACTGTAGTGTGGAATAGAAAATTCCTGGTTCCCA